>NC_091261.1:11543214-11847857 GCF_042477335.2 Ovis canadensis
ACCACCCTTATGGCAGGAAGTAAAAAATCTAAAGAGCCTCTTGATGAAAGTGAAAGAGGAGGGTGAAAAAGTTGGCTTAAAGCTCAACATTCAGAAAATTAAGATCATGGCATCTGGTCCCATCACATGGCAAATAGATCTGAAACAATGGAAATAGTGAAATGGAAATAGTGAGAGATTTTATTTTTCTCGGCTCCAAAATTCCTACAGATGGGGACTGCAGCCATAAAATTAAAGACATTTGCTCCTTGGAAGGAAAGCTATGACCACTTGGACAGGATATTAAGAACATAGACTACTTTGCCAAAGTAGTCTAAGGTCCATCTAGTCAAAGCTATGGTTTTTCCAGTAGTCATGTATATATGTGAGAGTTGGACCATAAAGAAAGCTGAGCACCAAGGAATTGATGCTTTGAACTGTGGTGTTGGAGAAGACTTTTAGTCCCTTGGACTGCAATGAAACCCAACCAGTCAATCCTAAAGGAAATCTGTCATAAATATTCATCATTGGAAGGAGTGATTTTGAAGTTGAATCTCCAATATTTTGGCCACTTGATGTGAAGAACTAACTCATTGGAAAAGACTGATGCTGGGAAATATTGAAGGCAGGAGAAGGAGATGACAGGATAAGATGTTTGGATGGCATTGCTGACTCAATTAACATGAGTTTGAGGTAGCTCTGGGAGTTGGTGATGGACCGGGAAGCCTGTGTTCTGCAGTCCATTGGGGTCTCAAAGTGTTGGACACGACTGAGTGACTGAACTGAACTGAACTGATTAGGTCCAGGGTGCCTAGACATTTAGTCAAACATTATTCTAGATGTTTGTGAGAGATTTTTTGGATAAGATTTACATTTAGATTGTCAGACTGAGTAAGGCAGAACACTCTGCCTAATGTGACTGGGCTTCAATCAATTAATTGAAGCTTTGATTTGAAGAAAAGGGCTGACCCTCCCTGTAGCAGGGGACGATCCTCTCTGCCTGAGTGTCTTTGAACTGGGATACTGGCTTTTTTCTTGCCTTTGGACACAGACTGAAATTTTGGCTCTTTCTGAGTCTCCAACATGCCAACTCACTGTAAATCTTGGGACTTGCCAGACTGTGTAATCAGGCATATAAACATGTCCTATTGATTCTGTTTTTCAGGAGGACCCTGAACCGTACACTCTTGTTACACAAAAAACATTTTTTTTAATGATTAGTTAGCAGTTATTTTATGAGCTGCTTTCATAATACCAGCATTTTTCTATTCGTGGAGCTCTTGACTCCTTCATTCTCTTCCTAACTCAGCATTGGAGAAGTCCTCTTATATATAATTCAGATTGTGGCATCTATTGCTCAAAGCCTCCAAATGCTCCCTTTTCACAGTGAAAACCAAAGTCCTTTTTGTCATTACAAGGCTCTATAAAGCCTTTTTGCAACCTGGTCTGTTGTCTCTCCTGCCTCACTTTCTCCTATGTTCTTGACCTCCTGCTCCACCATGTTTTAGCCTCTCAGACTCTTCTATTGGCCCTTAAACTGGTTGGACATCCTTCCACCTCAGCACCTTCATTCATCTTTTCTCTACTTAGAGTGATCTTCCTTAAATTTTCATGGTTTCCTTCCTACTTTTTTGTTTTTATCTTTTTACTCATGTATCTCCTGCCTAGGAAAGTGCTCCTTACTGTTCTATCTAAAAATCACAGAAAACTTATGTCTTCCCTGCTTTGCCTCTTAATCATTTACCACTATCAGATATGTCTTCATTTATCTTGTTTAAGATCTAGCTCTCCTAGATACACTTTCTTCTCAAATGCACATAGAACATTCTCCAGGATAGGTCATATCTTGGGTCACAAATCAAGCCTCAGTTCAGTTCAGTTCAGTCACTCAGTCGTGTCAAACACTTTGGGACCCTATGAATTGCAGAATGCCAGGCCTCCCTGTCCATCACCAACTCCCAGAGTTCGCTCAACTCACGTCCATTGAGTCGGTGATGCCATCCAGCAATCTCATCCTCTGTTGTCCCCTCCTCCTCCTGCCCTCAATCCCTCCCAGCGTAAGAGTCTTTTCCAATGAGTCAACTCTTCGCATGAGGTGTCCAAAGTACTGGAGTTTCAGCTTCAGCATCATTCCTTCCAAAGAACACCCAGGACTGATCTCTTTTAGAATGGACTGGTTGGATCTCCTTGCAGGGCAAGGGACTCTCAAGAGTCTTCTCCAACACCACAGTTCAAAAGCATCAATTCTTCGGTGCTCAGCTTTCTTTACAGTCCAACTCTCTTATCCATATATGACCACTGGAAAAACCACAGCCTTGACCAAATGGACCTTTGTTGGCAAAGTAATGTCTCTGTTTTGAATATGCTATCTAGGTTGGTCAAAATTTCATGGCTGCAATCACCATCTGCAGTGATTTTTGAGCCCAAAAAAATAAAGTCTGACACTGTTTTCACTGTTTCCCCATCTATATCCCATGAACTGAGGGGACCAGATGCTATGATCTTCGTTTTCTGAATGTTGAGCTTTAAGCCAACTTTTTCACTCTCCTCTTTCACTTTCATCAAGAGGTTTTTTAGTTCCTCTTCACTTTCTGTCATAAGGGTGGTGCCATCTGCATATCTGAGGTTATTGATATTTTTCCTGGCAATCTTGATTCCAGCTTGCTTCTTCCAGTCCAGCGTTTCTCATGATGTACTCTCTGTAGAATTTAAATAAGCAGGGTGACAATATACAGCCTTGACATACTCTTTTTCCTATTTGCAACCAGTCTGTTGTTCCATGTCCAGTTCTAACTGTTGCTTCCTGTCCTGCATATAGGTTTCTCAAGAGGCTGGTCAGGTGGTCTGGTATTCTCATTTCTTTCAGAATTTTCCACAGTTTGTTGTGATCCACACAGCCAAAGGTAAGAGTAACCCAAGTAAGATGGTAAGTGTTGTGAGAGGGCATCAGAGGGAAGACACTCTGAAAGCATAATCACAGAAAGCTAGTCAATCTGATCACATGGACCACAGCTTGATCTAACTCAATGAAACTAAGCCATGCCCTGTGGGGCCACCTAAGACGGGCGGGTCATGATGGAGAAGTCTGGCAGAATGTGGTCCACTGGAGAAAGGAATGGCTAACCACTTTAGTATTCTTGCCTTGAGAACCCCATGAACAGTATGAAAAGGCAAAATGATAGGATATGAAAGAGGAACTCCCCAGGTCAGTAGGTGCCCAATATGCTACTGGAGATCAGTGGAGAAATAACTCCAGAAAGAATGAAAGGATGGAGCCAAAGCAAAAACAATACCCAGTTGTGGATGTGACTCGTGATAGAAGCAAGGTCCAATGCTGTAAAGAGCAATATTGCATAGGAACCTGGAATGTTAGGTCCATGAATCAAGGCAAATTGGAAGTGGTCAAACAGGAGATGGCAAGAGTGAACGTCAACATTCTAGGAATCAGTGAACTAAAATGAACTAGAATGGGTGAATTTAATTCAGATGACCATTATATCTACTACTGTGGGCAGGAATCCCTTAGAAGAACTGGAGTAGCTATCATGATCAAACAAAGAGTCTGAAATGCAGTACTTGGATGCAATCTCAAAAATGACAGAGTGATCTCTGTTCGTTTCCAAGGCAAACCATTCAGTATCACAGTAATCCAAGTCTATGCCCCAACCAGTAACACTGAAGAAGCTGAAGTTGAACAGTTCTATGAAGACCTACAAGACCTTTTAGAACTAACACCCCCAAAAGATGTCCTTTTCATTTTAGGGGACTGGAATGCAAAAATAGGAAGTCAAGAAACACCTGGAGTAACAGGCAAATTTGACCTTGGAATACGGAATGAAGCAGGGCAAAGGCTAATAGAATTTTACCAAGAGAATGCACTGGGTATAGCAAACACCCTCTTCCAACAACACAAGAGAAGACTCTACACATGGACATTACCAGATGGTCAACACTGAAATCAGATTGATTATATTCCTTGCAGCCAAAGATGGAGAAGCTCTTACAGTCCACAAAAACAAGACTGGGAGCTGAGTGTGGCTCAGATCATGAACTCATTATTGGAAAATTCAGACTTCAGTTGAAGAAAGTAGGGAAAACCACTAGGCCATTCAAGTATGACCTAAATCAAATCCCTTTTGATGTACAGTGGAAGTGAGAAATAGATTTAAGGGACTAGATCTGATAGAGTGCCTGATGAACTATGGATGGAAGTTAATGACATTATACAGGAGACAGAGATCAAGACCATCCCCATGAAAAAGAAATGCAAAAAAAAAAAAAAAAAAGCAAGCCTCAGTAAGATTAAGAAAATTTGAACTCATGTCAAGCATCTTGTCCAACTACATGCTATTGGATTTGAAATCAATTACGGGGGAAAAAAACACTGTAAAAACACAAACACATAAAGGGTAAACAGTATGTTACTAGACAGCCAATGGATCACTGAGGAAATCAAAGAGGAAATGTTGAAACATCTAGAGACAAATGACAATGAAAACATGATGATCCAAAAACTTTAGGAAGCAGTTCAAAGAGGGAAGTTTATAGCAATTTAATCTTAACTCAGGACACAAGAAAAATATCAAATTAATAACCTACACTTACACCCAAAGCAACTAGAGATAAAGGAACAAACAAAACCCAAACTTACTGGAAGGAAAGAAATCACAAAAATCGGAGAAGAAATAAATGAAATAGAGATGAAGAAAACTTAAGCAAAAATCAATGAAACTAAAAGCTGTTTCTTTGAGAAGATAAACAAAATAGGTAAGCTTTTAATAAAACCCACCAAGAAAAAACAGGAAGAAGGCTCAAATCTATAAAATTAGAAGTGAAAAGGAAGTTATAATGAACATCACAAAAATACAAAGGATGATAAGAAGCTATTTCTATGTGCCAATAAAATGGATAATTTAGAAGAAATGTACAAATTCTTACAAAGCTACAACCTTCCAGGACTTAAACAGGAAGAAATAGAACAATATGAAGAGAACATTCACAAGTACTGAAATTGAGCCAGTGATTAAAAAGCTTCCAATAGACAGAAGTCCAGAACCAGAGGACTTCACAGGTGAATTCTATCAAACATTTAGAGAGGAGCTATCACCTATCCTTCTGAAACTCTTTCAAAAATTGCATAAATAGGAACACTCCCAAGCTCATTTTGTGAGAGCACAATTATTACCCTGATATCAAATCCAGGCAAAGATATCACACACACGAAATAGAAAATTACAGGCCAATATCACTGATGAACATAGATCTAAAAATCCTCAGCAAAATACTATCAAGCCAATTCCAACCATACATTGAAAGGATCATACATCATGATAGAGTGGGATTTATCCCAGCGATGCATGTATTCTACAATATCTGCAAATCAATCAATGTGATATACCACATTAACAAATTGAAGAATGAAACAATATGATCATCTTTACAGATGCAGAAAAAGCTTTTGACATTTATGATAAAAGCTTTCCTGAAAATAGGAACAGAGGGAACCTACCTCAGTATTAAAAGGCCATATATAACAAATCCATAGCTAACTAAATGGTGAAAAACTGAAAGCATTCCCTCTATGATCAAGAACAAGGATGCCCATTGTCACCACTTTTATTCAACAGAGTTTTAGAAGTCATAGTCACAGCAATCAGAGAATGAAAAGAAATAAAACCAAATTAGAAAAGAAGTAAAACTGTTACTGTGTGCAGATGACATGAGACTATACACAGAAAATTCCAAAGATGCTACCAGAAAACTTCTAGAGATCATTCATAAATTTGGTAAAGTTACAGGATTTATAATTAATACACAGGAATCAGTTCCATTTCTATACATTAACAACAAAAGATCAGAAAGAGAAATCAAGGAAATAACCCCTTTTACTATGACCTCCAAAAATATATATACTTAACAATAAACATACCTAAGGAGACAAATGACCTCTACTCTGAAAACTATAAGATTCTGATGAAAGAAATCAGAGATGAAACAAATAGATGGAAGGATACATCATGTTCTTATATTGGAAGAAATGACATTTCCAAAATGACTCTACTCGCCATGTTCAGTTCAGTCAAGATCAGTTCAGTTGCTCAGTTGTGTCCGACTCTTTGTGACCCTATGGACTGCAGTACGCCAGGCCTCTCTGTCTATCCCCAACTCCTGGAGTTTGCTCAAGCTCATGTCCATTGAGTTAGTGATGCCATTCAACCATGTCATCCTCTGTTGTCCATTCAACCATGTCATCCTTTGTCGTCCCCTTCTCCTCCTGCCTTCAATCTTTCCCAGCATCAGGGTCTTTCCCAGTGAGTCAGTTCTTCTCATCAGGTGGCCAAAGTATTGATGTTTCAGCTTCAGCATCAGTCCTTCCAATTAATATTCAGGACTAATTTCCTTTAGCATGGACTGGTTGGATCTCCTTGCAGTCCAAGGAACTCTCAAGAGTCTTCTCCAACACCACAGTTCAAAAGTGTCAATTTTTTGGCACTCAGCTTTCTTTATAGTCCAACTCTTGCATCTATACATGACTACTGCAAAAACCATAGCTTCGACTATACAGACCTTTGTTGGCAAAGTAATGTCTCTGGTTTTTAATATAAATTTGATACAATCCCTATAAAATTACCAATGGTATTTTTCAAGGGACTAGAGCAAAAAATTCTAAAATTTATAGGGAAACAAAAAAATCCCCCAAAAGGCAAAGCAATCTTGAGAAAGAAAAATGGAGGAGTCAGGCTCCCTAACATCAGACTATACTATAAAGCTACCAGTCACCAAAACAGTATGATACTGGCACAATAACAAAAATATAGACAAATGGAACAGGATAGAAAGCCAGAAATAAATTCACACACTTATGGTCAACTAATCTACAACAAATAATGCAAGAATATGCAATTAAGAAAAGACAGCCCCTTTAATAAGTGGTGCTGAGAAAATTGGAAACGTGCATGCAAACAAAACAAAACAAAACAAAACAGAACACTCTCTACCACCATCTAAAAATATAAACTCAAAATGGGTCAAAAATCTAAATGTAAGACAGGATAGTACAAAGCAGAGGTAAATAGGTAAAACACTCTTTGACACAAATCTCAGCAATATATTTTCTTTTTTTTTTTAATCCACATCGTAGGATAATGAAAATAAAAAGAAAAATAAACAAATGAAAATGTTCTGCACAGCTAGGAAACTGTGAACAAAATAAAAAGACAATCCACAGACTGGGGGAAATAATTGCAAACTATACCACTGACATGGAATTAACTTCCAAAATATACAAATGATTCATGCAACACTATGCCAAAAAAAAGGCAAAAAAATGAGCAAAGATCTAAATATGTAATTCCTCAAAGAAAACAAAGAGATGGCCAAAAAGCACATGAAAAGATGCTCTAATTATCTGAGAAATGTAAATCAAATGTACAATGAAGTATCACCTCATACCAGTCAGAATGGCCATCACCAAAATGTGTACAAAAAATAAATGCTGGACAAGGTGTGGAGAAAAGGGAATCCTTCTACACTGTTGGTGGGAATGTAAATTGATACAACCACTATTGAGAATGGTATGGAGGTTCCTCAAAAAAAAAAAAAAGAAGCAAACAACTAAAAATAGAGTTGCCACATGATTCAACAATCATATTTCTGGGTATGTATCCATAGGGATACATACACCCTTGCAATTTTCTTTGCAGCACTGTTTATAATAGCCAAGACATGGAAACAACTTAAATATCCATCAACAGATGATTGGATAAAGAAGATGTGGTGTGTATATATATATATATATATATATATATATATATACATATGTCTGTGTATATTAATCATTCAGTTGTGTCTGACTCTTTGTGACCCCATGGACTATAGCCACCAGGTTGCTCTGTCTATGGAACTCTCCAGGCAAGAATACTGGAGTGGGTAGCCTTCCCCTTCTCCAGGGGGTCTCCCTGACCCAGGGTTTGAATCCAGGTCTCCAGCATTGCAGGCAAATTCTTTACCTTCTGAGCCACTGCTGCTGCTACTGCTGCTAAGTCACTTCAGTCATGTCTGACTCTGTGCGACCCCAGAGACAGCAGCCCACCAAACTGCCCCATCCCTGGGATTCTCCAGGCAAGAACACTGGAGTGGATTGCCATTTCCTTCTCCAATGCATGCAAGTAAAAAGTGAAAGTAAAGTCACTCAGTCGTGTCTGACTCTTAGCGACCCCATGGACTGCAGCCAACCAGCCTCCTCTGTCCATGGGATTCTCCAGGCAAGAGTACTGGAGTGGGGTGCCAATACTTTCTCTATTTGAGCCACTAGGGAAGTCCATATATATCTTCCCTAGTGACTCAAATGCATATACATATGTATATGAAGTCCATATATGTATATATATATATGAAGCCTATATATATATGTACACACACACATATATATAAGGGAATAATACTCAGCCATAAAAAATGAAATATTGTCATTTGCAACAGCATGGATGAACATAATGAAATAAGTCAAGCAGAAAAATAAATGATATTACTGATAAGCAAAATCTTAAAAAGAAAATGTAAAAGAACTTATTTACAAAACAAATAGTCATAGATGTAGAAGACAAACTTATGGTTAGCAGGGTGGAAAGTGGAGGGAGAGATAAATTGGGAGATATGGATTGACACATATAAATTACTATATATAAAATTGGTAAGTAATAAGTATCTACTCTATAGCACAGGGAATCTGTTCAATACTCTGTAATGACCTATGTGGGTATAAAGTCTAAAAAAAGAGTAGATATATGTGTATGTATAACTTATTCAGTTTGCTTATGGCAGAAGCTAATACAACATCGTAAATCAACTATATTGTAATAAAAATTAATTTTCCAAAGTCTTTTACTGTTTATAATTTTAGTAAAGTCTATCTTATATATGAATATTAATATATATTTCTTTCATGAAATGTACATGTGGGATTATACCTAAAAAACTCATTTCTAGTTGCTTCTCAGGAAGGTCATTCTCAAGTTGATCTGTGATGACCCAGGACATGAACCTCAGTTTACCAGTCTCAGCAATCTGGTTCTCAGGTCTCTGAGTGCGGATTTGCCTCTCAAGGATAGACTTAAACTATGAACTCAAAACCTGGTGTATAAACAGAATGACAAATTTATTAACCTACAGCTAGCTATATTTTAGCTCCTTGTAGGCAAATTACCTAGAGAATACAGGTCTCAGTTCAGTTCAGTTCAGTTCAGTTCAGTTCAGCCGCTCAGTTGTGTCCAGCTCTTTGTGACCCCACGAATCACAGTACGCCAGGCCTTCCTGTCCATCACCATCTCTAGGAGTTCACTCAAACTCACGTCCACCGAGTCGGTGATGCCATCCAACCATCTCATCCTCTGTCATCCCCTTCTCCTCCTGCCCCTAATCCCTCCAGCATCAGAGTCTTTTCCAATGAGTCAACTCTTCTCATGAGGTGGCCAAAGTACTGGAGTTTCAGTTTTAGCAGCAGTCCTTCCAAAGAACACCCAGGGCTGATTTCCTTTAGAATGGACTAGTTGGATTTCCTTGCAGGGCAAGGGACTCTCAAGAGTCTTCTCCAACACCATAGTTCAAAAGCATCAATTCTTCGGTGCTCAGCTTTCTTCACAGTCCAACTCTTACATCTGTACATGACCACTGGAAAAACCGTAGCCTTGACTAGATGGACCTTTGTCAGCAAAGTAATGTCTCTGCTTTTCAATATGCTATCTAGGTTGGTCATAACTTTTCTTCCAAGGAGTAAACATCTTTTACTTTAAACAGGTCTACATAGGGGTTTGTAACTGTGAATACAAACACCCAGCTGTACTTAGTGAGTAACTGTGGAGTCAGATTCATGATTTAAATGTTTCAAGATGCCAACTAAGGGAGCCTAATGCACCTGATATCCACTGACTCAGCAGGTTGAGACTTTAAGGATAATGGATTGTTTCACTTGCATATGCACCACTGAGTACAACTTTTGTCTTTGCAAACTTCTTTTATTCTTTCCTGCATAGCTCATATTTTCTTTCTTTAGATGTGTTATACATCCCCTTAAATGATCTTGCACTACTTCAATCATTATGGATTGAATTTAACAATTATATCCCATTGGACAGTAGCATTCCCTTCATTTTCTAGTTCTTGTAAATAGAGTGCATGAAGCTATAAGGAATCAATATTTTCCACTGTATATATTTTTTAAGAGAAAGATAAGCTGATAAATTTGTCTTCCTACTATTAACTGATTTACTCAGCCTAGTAGCCTTAAGGGTTTTAGGTATGTTGCCTTTTAGATGTTTCTGTTTTGGGTTCCTGAAAAACTTACTTGTTTTCTAATGGATCGCAGATGACTATGCTGCTATTTGAAACTATATTTTTGTTTGCAGGTAGGTTGAAAGAAGATGTAGCTGTACACTTTTAAGATGCACACTATTAAAATAGCTCCAGAATAGCTACATGTACTGTTTTGTGGCTCTCCTGTGATTTATTGAATACTAACTACACCTAGCATCCCAGTGCTAATTGCTTATGTTGCAACCAAATGCCAGTTCCCTGAACTTCCTCAAGTCTGAGCCTGTAGAGGATGTGTGATCCCTTGATATTGAAATAAAAATGACTTTAACTCTCAATGTGTCCCCTACAAAACTGACAGGAATTTCTCCTAGTCACCTTTTCCTCTAATTTTTTAAATCAAGTTTTTATTTTTCTTGTGTCTTACCACTACCAACTGTGGCCTCCTTTCTTCTCCATGTCATTGAAGTGTCATGTCATGTCATTTTTTATTTCCTCAAATACTTCCATGTGATGTAGTAAGAGGTATAATTTTGATGATTTGTAGGTCCTTTACAAGCTGGAGGAGCTATAATAATAATAACAACAGTTATTTCCTTAGTTAAATTATCCAGCATAGCCCAACATTAAAAAAAAAAAAACAGTAAATATTAAACATCCTCATTTCTAAAATTTTATCCGCCACTGATTTTCCAGGTGCACTGCTCTCCTCTTGGATCCTTGCCCTGCCTTCACCCTCTGTTGGTCTGCTTTCTCCCCCATCCTCTCCCTTCTCCAGTTCTCTGTCTCATCTCTATTCCTGCTCCTAATCTCTTCCATCTTGAGTTACTGTTGGAAATCCAGATTTGTTTTTATGGAGTAAAATTTACTTATCTTCTCTCAGTCTTCAACCATCCTGACTATGTGTAGAGAGAGTAGTCTATTTACAACCAAGCCAGAATCTAGTTGATATGCTTATAAAAGATAGTTCTCTTTCAGAGGAATTCTGCTCTCAGTTCTTATGCTTTGTGCTTTTGTGTGCCTGAACCACACAATAAGGTGGCAAAACACCTGTTTTATTTGTTATTGAACCCCTCTGTGGTGGCCCCGGATGTGTCTTGACTCTTATGCTCTTGCATACGTGGAATCTTAAAACTGAACAAACATATTCTCCCCAGACATCTTGATAAACACATGCAAAGAGTTACACTTTTTTCCTTTGTTACAGTCCAATAGCATGTAATGTATTTATTTCCATGTGGTGTGATCCATATAGGGATTTTCATGTGCTTGTAGCAATAGAAAAATCAGAAAATAGCTGAAAATAGCTGTTTGTTCATATTCTTTAATGCCTGTAATAGTGGTGATGTTATCCCCTGATAATTTTTTGGCCCTATTTTATGCCAAGAAAGAAAATAAGCTTGAGCAATAAAAAGTCTTAAGTATGTCATGATTGCCATAATAATATAGTGGATAGTGCAGCCGAATCTCTTTTCCACATCCAAAGGGTCTAGAAACCCATTCTGGCTTGGGAAAAAGGAGAAATATTCCACTTCTGGTTTTCTGTGCTGTGGCAAACTGAAGAAAGGAAGCGCTGCTCCCTAAGGCTGGATTGTTGGAGCTGACAACATATGCATTTCATTATGGAGCCTGGTAGTTGTGCAGAGTAGCAGGGGTTGCTAGTTACCCTACACAGGTTAGAGACACTCTACTCTCATATTTCTGGGAGGTAGACTGTGAGTCTCAGGGAGGTAAGGGGTTAGGACACTGTAGTCATGATGGGGGAAATAGACACCATTAAATCATAATGAAAAGTACCTCAAGATGGGTGAACTTGCCCATATTATGAGAAGAAACGATATAGATTCCAAGGAAAGGATCTAGGGAGAAATTAAGGCTTTATTTTGGGCAATCTCATGTCACATCTCCCTGTATGCATTCAGATATTTGCCTCCTGGAGCCACTTAGATAGCCAGGGGGTTGGAACAGGAAAAGTAATTTCAACATTAGCAACCAAAGGGATTTACTTTTTGCTGTTGAATCTTGGCTGTAATTTGGGGGGCATTTCAGGGGCCTCTATAATGAATCAAAATATAAGACTTTTAGAGAAATGTTTGCAAAATAGTTTTTACAAAGATTGAGGTGTTCTTTTCCAAGAGAATATTTTCTCTAAATTTCAATAATGTACATTCACTTCACTGGCATACCATGAGTTAAATTACTACCAGTTTTTATTAAAAACTAATTTTCAGACTTTTATCAATCCAGCATCTGGGGAACATTGTTTGTTTTAACTTGCATTTTTATGTAGGTAGGTAACCCAATTATGATAATTACATTATGGGAAATTTATTACCTTCTCCTTTGCTACTCATAATTTATTTTACCTGGTTTTGTAGCTTAGGGTAAATTGTTGAGAGTCAGAGAGCAGTAAGAATGCATTTTGCAATCTCATTGCTATGTAAGATATATTAAATCTGATACTTTTTTGAATACACAGATGAAAAACCAAATTCTATAAAGGTATTATTAAAATGAAAAAAACCCATAATATTGATACTTAAGATGAAAAAATCAAGAAAGAGGATTTTTTGGTATCTATTTCTCTGTTGTCCTTTATTGTTATGGTCAACTTAAGTTCCTTCCTCTAATTTGACTTAAAAGTGAGTTATTAGTAAGTTAAGAAAGTAAAAAATTGAGGCATAAACTGTGTTCAGATATAGCATAGTCTATGAAGGAAAGTGAAAATTTACTACTCTCTAGGTTAAAAAAAAATTGTCAGGGTTGTAGAACTATGGAATGTTAAATGTCCTCAGATGAATTCACAGCATTCAGGAACAGTGAATTTATTAATCTGTTTCATCTTTAAGAGAATTATCTTGTTCTGTATTTTGAATTGCTTCATTACATGAAATTAAACTAATTTGGGGGGATTAGTCAGTTAGTTGTGATGCTTAGAGGAAACCAAACTATTAAAGCAGTTCTACTCTCAGTTTTTCTATCATCTGATGAGTTTCCTAAACATGTAAAAATCTTAAGACCTTAAAACTAAAATTAAGACTTATAGTGACTCATTATTGAGAAAATTACTTCGGGTGCATACGGTTGGTTTCCAGGAGCCCTTCACACTTCCTAAGGTTAAGGCTCATGGTGACTAGCTGGGCATAAAATTGTGGAAAACACAATTTCACAATAAACTCAGCACAGGAAACACCCACATAAATGGGAGAGAGAATTTCTTTCACTCAGCACCAAATACTGCATTATTAGTTCACTGATAAATAGTTGTTCTGACTTCCCTGGTGACTCAGATGGTAAACAATCTGCCTGCAATACAGGAGACCTGGGTTCAATCCCTGAGCCAGGAAGATTCCCTGGAGGAGGAAACAGCAACCCACTCCAGTATCTTCCCTGGAGAATTCCATGAACAGAGGAGCCTGGCAGGCTACAGCCCATAGGGTCGCAAAGAGTTGAACACGACTGAGTGACTAACACTTTCATTTTTCAACGTTTTTTTGTTGTTATTTGTGAATAATTTCTTCACATATCTGTATGTATTCATTTTCTCCCTATATAGTTAGATATATTAATTCTCCATATCTATATCATACATATATTCATTATACATATTTGGAACAGTGTTTCCCTCACTCTTTAACATTTAAAATATTTCACAAACTTACAAAAGACTATTGCACAACAATGAGAAAATTACATTAAATTACAATGGTTCATTTACTAAACTTACTTTTAATAGTGGGAGGCATGTAAGTTACTCAGTTCGTTTTGAGCATGATCAATTTATTCATACCCTAAATGGATACAGAGCAGGACATTATGGGCTTTCCTCTCCCTCCCTGAGTTATGATTTATACCTTACTGACAAATTTATTTGAAAAATGATTGAATGACTTCATCCTATATTTAAATATAGGTAATAAATCATCTTTGAAAGATACTTAGAATACTGGAGAATTGGTCTTCACAAAGTGACAGAATTCACTTTTTTTTTTTTGTTTTTTTTTTAGTTTTTTATTTTTTAAATTTTAAAATCTTTAATTCTTACATGCATTCCCAAACATGAACCCCCTCCCACCTCCCTCCCCATAACATCTCTCTGGGTCATCCCCATGCACCAGCCCCAAGCATGCTGTATCCTGCGTCAGACATAGACTGGCGATTCAATTCTTACATGATAGTATACATGTTAGAATGCCATTCTCCCAAATCATCCCACCCTCTCCCTCTCCCTCTGAGTCCAAAAGTCCGTTATACCCATCTATGTCTTTTTTCCTGTCTTGCATACAGGGTCGTCATTGCCATCTTCCTAAATTCCATATATATGTGTTAGTATACTGTATTGGTGTTTTTCTTTCTGGCTTACTTCACTCTGTATAATTGGCTCCAGTTTCATCCATCTCATCAGAACTGATTCAAATGAATTCTTTTTTACGGCTGAGTAATACTCCATTGTGTATATGTACCACAGCTTTCTTATCCATTCATCTGCTGATGGACATCTAGGTTGTTTCCATGTCCTGGTTATTATAAACAGTGCTGCGATGAACATTGGGGTACATGTGTCTCTTTCAATTCTGGTTTCCTTGGTGTGTATGCCCAGAAGTGGGATTGCTGGGTCATAAGGCAGTTCTATTTGCAATTTTTTAAGGAATCTCCACACTGTTCTCCATAGTGGCTGTACTAGTTTGCATTCCCACCAACAGTGTAGGAGGGTTCCCTTTTCTCCACACCCTCTCTAGCATTTATTGCTTGCAGATTTTTGGATCGTAGACATTCTGACTGGTGTGAAGTGGTACCTCATTGTGGTTTTGATTTGCATTTCTCTAATAATGAGTGATGTTGAGCATCTTTTCATGTGTTTGTTAGCCATTCGTATGTCTTCTTTGATCACTTTCTAACACCACACACAAAAATAAACTCAAAATGGATTAAAGATCTAAATGTAAGTTCAGAAACTATAAAACTCCTAGAGGAGAACATAGGCAAAACACTCTCAGACATAAATCACAGCAGGATCCTCTATGATCCACCTCCCAGAATTCTGGAAATAAAAGCAAAAATAAACAAATGGGATCTAATTAAAATTAAAAGCTTCTGCACAACAAGGGAAAATATAAGAAAGGTGAAAAGACAGCCTTCTGAATGGGAGAAAATAATAGCAAATGAAGCAACTGACTAACAACTAATCTCAAAAATATACAAGCAACTTATGCAGCTCAATTCCAGAAAAATAAACAACCCAATCAAAAAATGGGCCAAAGAACTAAATAGACATTTCTCCAAAGAAGACATACGAATGGCTAAGAATTCACTTTTAAGTGGCTTCATCCAGCACTGTGGTGACCCTGTAGAAGAGATTAATCCTTACTCATAATGTTTTAATAGCGTGTAATTGTACCACTGGCCCTCATATTTCAACATTCAGTTACAAGCTAGAGATTGATGTATGGCAAAACCAATACAATATTGTAAAGTAATTAACCTCCAATTAAAATAAATAAATTTATATTTTTAAAAAAACCCATAATTCTCAAATGTTACTTGTTTCTCCGTACCTTCGATTCAGGAAGAAAATGACATGGACCTAAAATCTGACATCTCAATCTGAATGCTTCAGAATTATGGGCTATAGCCCACAGAGTTCATTAAAAAAATGTGTTGCATAGTTGTACAAATGAAATCTGTATTTTTATGAATAGATGGAAAAATTTCCTGGGGGATCACAGGGGAAAGGACTTATAAAGAAAAGAGTTTTTCTAACATGTCTAAAGGATTCTAAGTAGTGATAAATACTAAGAGATATTTGATCTTCACAGTTTTTGGAGAGCAAAGGAAATGCTAGAATCAATGTGCAGGGAAACAGACTCCGTGTTGTCATTAATACCTTGTAGAGCTATCTACACTGTTTAATGTCAAAACCGGGAAATGTTAGCATAGTACTAAGAAGTGAAAGTGAATTGAAATGGAAGTTCAAAACATTAATAATTCTGGAAAACATGAAAACTTTAAACTTTTTTTTACTTTTCTTTTTTCATAGTGAGTGCATGCAGTCCTCAGCTGATATGTTCCTTTCAGTTTTAATCTTAAGGTGTTGCCTTGTAAGAACTTAAGACTGAAAACTCTTTGCTAAGAATAATAACAGACCAGCAGCTATCCCAGTACTTTCACCATGATTCTAAGGAAAGTTTGATTTATGCCTTCAGTTCTATTGTTGGAGAGAGGCCTTAGCCCATTTGAAGCCTCCAGAGCTGTGGGAGAGGGGAGGGGCTGTGATCCACCTGTGCTTGGGGAGTTCCAAGGTCTAGTCTGCTTTTGGCCAAATTCAAATGTTAACAGTTTGTTAGGCTAAGAAACTAGATATGAATTCTAAATGATGTCTCTATGAGTTAAGACTGTATAAATAGTCAGACTTTCTTTAAAACTTTGCCAGTCACATGTGACCATTTTGTGTAATAAGTCAATTATAGCATTCCTCATTTTGCTCCTTTTAGAACACCTTTACAGTATCATTGGAAAATTGAGCAAAATGTAAAGCTAGATTGATCAAACTTTATTTTTAGGTGAGATAATTTTATGACTATTTGGGCAAGGCTATTTCAGTTTACTCTGCAGTCCTGGCATAGTTTTTAATAGGGCTCCTTTGAGTCTCAAATGTGTGCAAGTTTAGACACAAAGTACTGTAGTTATCCTACTTGTAAGTATATTGTTACCTTTTGGTGTATAGTTAGGCATAATGTCTTAAAATGGTGTTACATAGAAAATAAGTTAGTATTTTTAAAAGTTGTAGAAATTAGCTTTTTAAAACTCCTCCCACCCAATGAAAGCATTCCTAATACCTCCAAAGAAGCTCACCCCAAGTTCATCCCAGAATGTCCACATTTCTAAGAACTAATTCATGGCACAAAAAATATTTCAGTTAAATTCCCGTGTTCATACACATCTTTTACTTTTAATAAATTATTTCAATGGCAATGTTTGAAAACATTTTTTATAAGTTCAGGACAAGAGCATTTAAATTTTGTATATAGATTCCATTCACATATGAATAAGGAGAACTTCCTGGAAGAAGGGCTACTCAGTATGAATTAAGAGGTTTTTTCCCACCTCATGAAATCTAGTGGTAGTTGAAATATGAGATGGGAATGGATATTTGGTAGAAGAGGTGAGACTGAAACTTCCATAGGAGACCTGATTTGTGGGTGTCATTTTTATTATACTTGTCTCAGAACCAAAACTACTTTATCATTTAATCTTCATACAAATTTTGAATTTTACTTTCTAGATCTCACTGTTAATTTTTAGTTTAAAAGTAATTATAGCAATTGTGAACCTATAGGTGTATGCCTGCCTGCTCAGTCCCTCAGTTGTCTCTGATTCTTTTGCAGCCACATAGACTGAAATACACAGACTCCTCTGTTCATGAGATTTTCCAGGCCAGAATACTGGAGTGGGTTGCCATTTCCACCCTCAGTGGATCTTCTGACCCAGGGATCAAACCTGTTTTTGCTGCATTGGCAGGCGGACTCTTTACCACTGAGCCACCTGGGAAGCCTCCCACTATTTGAAGGTGTGTATGTACCTTCAAATAAGAGTAAATTCTCAGTTACTGTGGAGTGTAGCTCCATGAAACCCATGGTAGATTACCATGAAACCCATGGTAATCTAACAATTAAGCTAAACTATGGTTATACTCATTTTTAATTATATAATCTAAAATCAAATTACACTATTGCAGAAAGGTGGACTTTTATTGGTCTGTGATAGGCACTACAGTATTGTCTGCCGAGCTTGCTGTCTTTCCATCTCTGGGCTCCCACTTTGTTTCTGCAGCTCGAGGGGGACCTGCACCCCCTGAAGCATGATGCTCTTTTTGTCACAACTGTTTATTTCAAGAGTAGATGATGACCTAAGCTAAGCTACTCTGGGACTTTCCATGGAGTGTCTCATATTATAATTGAGAATGAATCAGCATCTTTTGGGGTGAGATTTGTAAGATATAAAATGTGTGGGGTGCAACTGTCACATGGAAGCAGTTGTCTATAGTGCTAGAGAATGAAGCTGGAACTGACAGAGAAAACCAAGAGAGAAACTAAGAGGAGGAAAGGAAGCTCCCAGAATTTTATCCCTGGTTTCATGATTTTCTGAAGAACAGTTGTCTCCCTGTTTTTACCACTTTCTTAGTCTTTAGCCCTCTCTTGTTCTTAGTGATCTAATGAAGCTCCTCCTCTTGCCGTAACCATTTTGAGTTAGAATCTTGATTATTTAAGTACCTTCCTGAACCGAGCTACAGTTTGCATGATGTAAAAAAATACTCACTTTAAGACAACTTAGTGGCAGAAGTGTATTTTTTTCACAGTAAGGACTGATAACTGAAGAAAAGTTGATTCTGTGTTCTATTGAAAAGCAGGAGAATGAATTAAGAGAGAAGGAAGGAAAACCCAGAAATAGTCCTTGTTACCAGGAAAAGAGCAAAGGATGGATGATTCTTGGTTTTATGCTGAAAAGAAATCTCTTTAACAGTGAATGAGGGTAATGGATTCATTTGAAAAGTAGAGGGAACGTTAAGGAATTAGAGAGGAAATTTAAAAATTTGTTTATGTGAATTAATGATAATTAATGTTTATATAGGCTGCATTTTAGATGTGTGCCAGAATTGGGGCCCATTAAGGTTTTAGGTGTTCGAAATAGCCCAAGCTGGGTTATGTCAGTCTATGGTGATACACAATTAAATATCTGAGATGTGACACAAGCAACAATAAGTCCTTGCTGCCACAGAGTGGCTCACTGTAGCACACAAATGTGAACACGTGCTGGGAGGATAGGGCCAGATTTTTGCTTTGACAATTAAATGCTTTTGCCACGATATAAGCGACTTAGCATGCCAGAATATAAAATCATTTTCACCCGTGTTTCTTTGATCAGACAAACAAATTACATGGCCTTGTTAAGCTATGAAAAGTGAATTAAAAATGTAATCCTTCCATATCCTTGAAAAAAATAAGCTGAAAATGTCTTTGAGTAGCAGTAATATACTGCAGATGGTGACTGCAGCCATGAAATTAAAAAACACTTACTCCTTGGAAGAAAAGTTATGACCAACCTAGATAGCATATTCAAAAGCAGAGACATTACTTTGCCGACTAAGGTCTGTCTAGTCAAGGCTATGGTTTTTCCAGTGGTCATGTATGGATGTGAGAATTGGACTGAGCACCGAAGAATTGATGCTTTTGAACTGTGATGTTGGAGAAGACTCTTGAGAGTCCCTTGGACTGCAAGGAGATCCAATCAGTCCATTCTAAAGGAGATCAGCCCTGGGTGTTCTTTGGAAGGAATGATGCTAAAGCTGAAACTCCAGTACTTTGGCCACCTCATGTGAAGAGTTGACTCATTGGAAAAAACTCTGATGCTGGGAGGGATTGGGGGCAGGAGGAGAAGGGGACGACCGAGGATGAGATGGCTGGATGGCATTACTGACTCGATGGACATGAGTCTGAGTGATCTCCGGGAGTTGGTGATGGACAGGGAGGCCTGGCGTGCTGCAATTCATGGGGTCGTAAAGAGTCGACACTACTGAGCGACTGAACTGAACTGAACTGAATATCTACCTCAATACAATTATGAACAGAAAATCTGGAACCCTAGGTCAGAATCTCAATTTTTCCACATCATAGCTCAGTCCACTGGTCTTCCTACTCAGAAACTTTTGCTTTCATTTGCTTTGATTTTATCTTACTTCCAAGCTACATGGATTCTTTAAGCTCAGTCTGCATAAAGGATATAATAATGCTTCCCAGGTATTATTGTAAGGATTAAATGCAAGCAATAGTATATAAAAAAAAAAAACTTTGGAAACTTGGAAGGACTTTTCAAATATGTAAAAAAAAAAAAAAAAGAATACATACCATAAAAAAAGAAATATGTAGTAGTCATAATACCTGGTTTTTTATCCTCTAATTTTTTCATGAAACACTATTTATGTAATTCATTATTCATATGACGCTACTTTTAAATATGTAAATCCCTTGATATAAGAGAATATGTTCTATATATTAAGAAGTAATAAATGACCTTAAACTACATTTAAAACCATAAACTTTATTAGTCATGATCCTTTATATCAAAATCTATTTTTCTTCTCATTCAAACAGCTTAGAATTGTGACCCTCTTTGTATACTCAAGTTTTAAACAAGTTTCACTTCCATTAATTACAGAGCATGAAATATGTTGTCAGAAAAAATGTGCCCTGTGTTTTTTTTTTTCTATATGCACACAATTCTTCAACCCCACTTTTTCAGTAAGAGAAAAAGTTAGTTCAATCTTTTAGAAAGATTATTGACTAGTTTCCTAAAGAAACATTAAGTGCACATTCCTTTCGCTCCACAAATGTCAGAAGTATAGGATAAAAGTATTGCTTACCTAAAATGTATTTTAATCTTAAACTGTTCTTTCAAAGTTTGTCTTGTTTAGGATAGAGATGCAAATGAGGCAAGCTATTATGTCTTTCTTTGAATTCCCAACGGGAAACTTTTGCTTAGTTTCAGGTAGTTATATTTTGCTATGAATCACAGAAAATTTCCACTGATCTGTGACATAATATTTTAATTCCATGGAGCTTTACAACTGCAACTTATAATGTTTAGGTTAAAAGACTGATTTCAACAGAGCATCAAAATTGCATATAGATATTCTGTTAAATTAAAAAAAAAACATACAAACTTATGTCAAGCATTTTGTATATACAAGAGAAATTATGTAGGAGAAGTGACTTTCCTGTAGATTATTTAGATATATGCAGAGAAATTGTAGATCACAGACTCTAAAAATATTTCTTCTCCTCCCCAGAGTATTTCTTTTTCTAGCATTTCCACTTTATAACTTACTTTTGAAACTTACCTAAAGTATAGTTTTTATTTCTACTTTTCTTTTGTTTGCTAACTCACATTTATCTAGCTTATTGATTTTGCTTCTCCTTTAGTGGTCTTTCCCCCTACTCCTGATCACTTATCCTGTCTTCCTTACTTCTTCATTATCAATGAGCATATTTTCCTCCCTCAAAAAGCTATGAAAGGTAGACTTCCTAAGGCAGTTTCAATTTATTTTTTACCTTATTTAAGGTATTTTTTTTGAAAATTAAAAGAATTACATTCTTCAACATTTAAAATTATATAATGTAGCCAGTGGTGCTTTAGTTATTTTTCTAGGTCTCCATCATCTTAATAGTATTTATATCTAATTTAAATACAATTTTTGGCATTTCATAATTGTTCAGCTGGAGCTACCTGAACATCATTTGAAATTTGTGTAGTGCAACTGAAGAACTGAATTTTAAACTAAATTTAATTTTAATTAATTTGAATATGAAAAGCCACATGTGGCTTGTAGCTACCATAATGGACAGTGAAGTTAAAAGATTAACAAGGACCTTTCTAGCTTAGTTTAATTATACCTCTATGAAGGAATGTTGACCTGTTTTCTAACACTGCATTATATTGATGAAGCCTATAATCTGCATTTATCTACCTTTACCTGAGATTTCCAGAACAACCTGGAAAAGAATGTTAAAACATTTATTAATAAATCAACCAGTAAATTTGCATATTTAGGAAATGCCGATTCCTCCATAAGGCCATCTCTGACCTTTCTCATATTGTTCTCCTTTGGCTCAGCTCAGTGGTTCCTTCCCTTTTTTCAACTCATACAGCAATGTATACCTCTTTCACAATCCTTATCAGAGTCTGTTAAGTCTGTTAAGTCTGTTAAGTATTGCTGTTATTTATGTACCTGTTTTATCTCCTCTTCTAGGCATGATTAGGGTAAGAATCAAAACAGAAATCTGGTTGATCTCATGTCTCAGAGCACCTAGCAGAGTAATTTCTACAATCAATACTGCTCAATTGCTAGATGTATGCAATCTCTGTCTTCCTGTGGAGGCAACAATCTTATTGTGACCATCATTTGGAGGTCTCCAGGAGTCTCCACTGTGTGGTCAGTGCTTGGATGAGGGACATGACCTCAGTCTGGAAACTGGACTGCTGTTCACAAGTGGTTCTGTTGGCTCTGACCTCACACTCATTTGACATTTCTGTTCTCTGTATCCAGTTTGAATGATTCCTCTGCATTGTTCTATTTCCCCTTTTGCCATTTTTGTCTCTAAAATTTACAGAACTGTGGCCAGCCCTGGGATTCTGAAGCAAATTACTTTTGGTGGGATAGCTGTTGTCTTCAAATTTATTTCTACAGAGGGTTATAGTAAACTGGTAGCGACCACAAGGACCCACTATAGGAAACTAAAGGAAACCCCATTACATTCTCTTTACTATTAAACCTTCAGCTAATTCTTTTTCAAACTAATACTTTAGTGTCTATTAAGGAATCTGTAGCAGTCATAAATTATATCACACTTGGTAGTGTGATGTAATTAGGAAAACAACCACACAGTGAATATAAAAGTTGCAGGCGGGGTGAACATTGTTTAATGGCTTCTCTGTTGTGAATAGCCATGGTATAGTAAGATTACAAATGCAGCGATATTTCCATGTTCTAAATTGTCTCTGTGGAACATCTGGTGCTTAGAATTATCCATGCTCTGTTCCTCTGACCTGTTTCATTTGATCTGCTCTAATGGGAATTTTTTTAGCCACTAAATCTAAGTTCAGGGTGTGAATCACAGCAGGGTGATGATAGGTAATTGGACAGGGAACTTACCAGGAGCATGAGAGCATCAGAAAGCCCATGTTCTCAAAGGAAATCAGTTTTTTAAAAAGAGAAAGTAATATTGGGAAGGAAATTTTTTTCCTGGAGAGTGTAAGTAGATTTTTCAAAGAAATTCTCTTTTAAAAATGAATCAAATATTTTAACAAAATGCTTAAGATTATGGAACCAAATAGTAAATCTTAGTATTTTCTTAACACTTATATTAATAAGCCTTTTAAAAATACATATTAGGGAATTGAATGTGTGAAGGCTATGCCTGTCTTCCACCATGGGACACATTCTTATGATGGAAATCACAGCACTCAGTAGCTACATTCTTACATGTGTAACGGCTCAGTACAATTTTATTTTATTTTAATATCAGTACAATTTTAGAAAATAAAATTGATTAAACTGAAATCTTCCAATATTGTGGCACTGTCTTTTGGAAATGTTACTTTTAGGTTTATAACTGAAATATGTAATCTCTTGACTGTGAAAAGCAGAAACAATGATTTTCTTTTTTTCTTCTTTGGCCCAACTGCAGAAAAGACTTTTTTTCCCACCCATATTATCAGAGTTCATGTATTAAAGAACATGCTTAAAGTAAAAACCCGAGTAGCTCAGTCAGTAAAGAATCTGCCTGAAATTCAGGGGACCCAGGTTTGATCCTTTGGTCAGGAAGATCTCCTGGAGTAGGAAATGGAAACCCACTCTGGTAGTCTTGCCTGGAGAATTCCATGGACAGAGTAGCCCGGTGGGGTCGCTAAGTTAGCACAACTGTGGGACTAACACTTTCACTTTAAAGTAAAATGTGTATTTGTCCCGCTAAGAGCACACTCCAAGCATGGTGAGACATGAATGGTTTTTTACAGTGTGCTGATGAAATTTTTACAGCAGAGTGGACAGAAAGTACTCTCTTAGATTCATTCAACAACTTGTTCAGCCTTGGCCCTGGTCCTGATATAGCAATATTGAATCCAGCAAAATAAACAGTATATTGGAAGATATTAGAGTGCTTCACATGTGTTTCAGTTTTATTTAGTAAATATTTGTGTAACTATTTGCAATTAAAATTTCTGATAAAGATTATTTAAAAAATAAACATTTTTAGCACTGTTAGCTATAGATTTATGATACGTATTGTAATGTCAGTTAGAACTCAAAATATTTTACATAATACCATCTTACTCAACTTCATGATGTTTTCAAATGGGAAAAAATAAACTGCCTTAAAAATAGGGAATTTCAAATGGAAATATATTTCTCTGAAATTTGCTGAATCTTGTCTAGACTAGTTAATTCCTTTCCAGTTCTTTAACCTCCTTTCTTGTTACTAGGAGAAATAATTAACATATGGCTTAAGGGCAGAGTTTGGTAAAATAATGACCTAAAGGGTTTCATTTGGCCCAACATTTAAAATGAGTCAACAGTGTGACACAGATGTTGGAAAAAAAATGAATCTTACATAGCATTAACAGAAGTATCATCTCCAGATGTTCTCACAGTACTATACTATGGAAACACTAAAAGGGCATTGACAAAATGATGTTTCTACAAGAGGAGTGACCAAGAGGGTGGGATATTTCTGTGCCTTACTATATGAGCAATATTTGATGGAACAGGACATATAAAACTCAGAAAAGCATAAATGTAAGTGGTTATAACTATGTATTCCAAATATGTTATCTATACAATATCTATACCTACATCTATATCATATCTACATCTATGTCTTATGAATGGGAGAGTAGACTTACTCAACTTGGCTCCAACACAGAGAACAGGATCAGTGATTGGGAGACAGGTGTTTCAGCTGCATGGCTAGGGTTCTGTTACCCATTAGAGGTAATAAATGAAAAGCAGCTCTTTAACTAGAAGTGAACTGCTGTTATGTTAGTGTCCTGGAAGAAACTTAGAAATTACCAGTTAGTTCATTTATAGGAGGTATTCATATATTGGAAAACAGGTCGTACTTGATGGTCTCTACTCTCTCAATTCTAAGATTTTACTAGGTTCTTTAATAATATTATATTCATTATTTATTTCAGGTAAGTCTATTTCATTCATTTTATTAACCTAAGAAAAAGAAAATATCTAGACAATCATTATTTATAATAGAGACTGAATATTTTGTAAAACAATTCAGAACAACTGAAAACATTCTAAATTTGATGTGTTTGTGTCTTTAAGTGTTTTTACTTCAAATCATGCCACTAAAGATTCACTTTATAGAACTATTTTTATCTCTGAGCCATTTTAGGTTTTTCTACCAGAACTCTGAATGACTCTAAATTGGAGGTCTGTGTTGCTGCTACTGCTGCTAAGTCTCCTCAGTCATGTCTGACTCTGTGAGACCCCATAGACCGCAGCCCACCAGGCTCCCCCATCCCTAGAATTCTCCAGGCAGGAACACTGGACTAGGTTGTCATTTCCTTTTCCAATGTATGAAAGTGAAAAGCGAAAGTGAAGTCACTCAGTCATATCCGACCCCTAGTGACCCCATGGACTGCAGCCCACCAGGCTCCTCCCTCCATCGGATTTTCTAGGCAGGAGTACTGGAGTGGGGTGCCATTGCCTTCTCCGAGGTCTGGGTTAAGAGGTTACAAATGAGAGAGCAGGAGTGGGGAGGTCAGGTATTCTGACCAGGTGTGGTCTGGTTAGAATCCTGGAATCAAAGTTAGGCAGGCAAGCAATAGACTGAGCAAAATCACCAGAGAACAGGTACAAGGGCAGAGTCCCAGAGTCCTAAATCAGGAAGGAATCCTTTTATCTCCACGAAAAAATTTCCTTGTTGGAACCCACAAGTGGAAGCAGGAAGTGCAGGAGCAGAGGCAACAACCCTGGGAGCTACCAGCCCGTCCTTCCTCCAGCAGTGCTGGCTGCCAGCTATTTGACAAATTATTTAAAACCAGGAATTCACAGGACTACATCTTTATTCACACAATTCACAGTACCAAAGTCCTGCTGCTTTTTCGACAAGCAGCCTGACCGCCCATGGTTTTCTGTGACACAGTGTTTCTCTTCAAGCATCCCAAATTGCTGTTAACAGCAGGTCTTGAGCAAAAACATCGTAGACAACTGGTATGCCAATGTGCTAAACACTTTTAAACACTTCTAAACATGTCTAATTCTTTTACTTGAACCTTGGGTAACTTTATCTTACATTTTATCAATAGGGTCAATCCTGGATATCTACAGATCTGCATCTGTGGATACAATCAAAAGCAAATCAAAGATTTGGTTGAGTCCACAGATGCAGAACCTGAAGGCATGGAGGGCTGACTGTATGTAGAACCAGAGAGAAAACAGAAATCATGGGCTCAAGATGAAAGGAGATTAAGACCTCATTTGACCCTTATTAATCACTTTTATTCATTGATCTAATTTAGAATTAATCAATTCTTTGGGTACCTATAGAGCTGTTTCCTATTTCCTTTTTCAGTCCATCCTTTGCCTTACAATTAAAGTTAATATTTTAAAGGACAGATATAACTATGCCACTCTTTTGCTAAAAATTATCCATGGTTCCTCACTGCTTGGAGTCAAGAGAAGCAACACTTTTCCCCACTTATCCCATGCTTCATGTCATCTAGATTTTACTCTTGTTACACAAATACAGCATGTAGGTTAACAACCCTGTGTTTATTTTGTTCATGCTATTTTCTAGTCTTGGAATACCTTTTCCCTCTGGCTTTCTTCCCCATATCTTTCTATTCCACCTTTCTGCAGGATGACATATCATATCCTTGTTAACTGAACAAAAATTGGCCTTCTCTAAGAATCCAGAACTGACCTTAAAAGATTAATTATTACCTCCTTCCTGTGCCTATGTCTGTTTGTCTATCAGTGAGCATGGTCATATTTTACTGTAATTTTTTCCCCTGTGAATCTTTCTTCCTCCCAGACTGTGAAATCCCTAAGAGTAGGGATAATGACATTTACTTTTTTAGTTTCAGGGTCTGGCACATAATACACAAAGTAACTTTTGAATGCTTACAACTTTTCAATTGTATCTTTCAATATTACCATTTCTTTGGTCCCCTTTGACTATAAAATTCTGTGGTTTTCATTAGTACTTTGGAGATACAAATATTATTATACATAGGTTTCAGATGGAATTTGTACCAATGAATGAAGTCTTATATATAAATGGCAAGTTAAATTGCCTTGTGGCTTGCAAAATAGGGAAAGCCAAGTCTGGAAACTACATGATTCTGGGTCAGTTTAACATTGACTGGCTGCCAGAGTCTATGTGGCTTTTGTTAACAGGAGCTACCAGTCTTGTCCTTCTATGTAGGATCAGCTATGGCCTTTGTGGAGATATTTTGATAGAAATAACCCCTAGGGCATATAAGGAGAATGGATGTACATTGTTTTGTGTGTGAGATTTTCCTCCTTGTTGCCTCCCTACCACATACTAGTGCTACAAAAGCTGAGTATAAGCATGGAAGTTATAGGAGGTCATTTGTCCCTTTTAGCAAAATAAATTCACTACGAGTGGATATAGTGTCACAGCATATGAATGAGCTTGGTTAATGTTGGCAAATGTCTGTCTGATGTTTCATAATTTCATATATTTATTAGTATTAAAAAAAATTTTTGACACTAGAATAACTCTGGATAGCAGCCTGGAAATGAACATCACCATTAAAGTAAACATCAGAAAAAGATCATCTTGTGGCAGCTGGGAGTAGCCAGGGAAAATAAGAATCATTCTGACAGTCAGCATATGTACATCAAGTCTCACACACACAGGTATTTACTCTTTCCTGCATCCACGTTCTCTCAAAACAATAGCAAGGCCATATCTGACATCAAGTGTTTCCTCTTAGTTTTTGCTTAAGCTCCAACTTATTATTTCTGGCACTTCTCTCAGTGCCCAGTGGTTACTAGAGCATGGTTTGGCCAACAGTGACTCTGGCCAATGGGTGTAGCTGGAATCAGGCACATAGGAAAGGGTTCATTTGTTTATCACAGTGGCATCCAGCAGTAGAGCTGTTAACATTTCCTTTCAAAACTGTCTTGCTGAGAGTTTTGAGGTTTGATCTTTTCAATTTTCACTGGTTTAAAATTTGTCACCAGAGGTTTTTTTTTTTTTAATGCAGACTTGTCCAATGGAGAGGGCAATAGCAACCCACTCCAGTAATCTTGCCTCGAAAATCCCATGGACAGAGGAGCCTGGTGGGCTGCAGTCCATGGGGTCGCTAGGGGTCGGATATGACTAAGCAATTTCACTTTCGCTTTTCACTTTCATGCATTGGAGAAGGAAATGGCAACCCACTCCAGCGTTCCTGCCTGGAGAGTCCTAGGGACAGGGGAGCCTGGTGGGCTGCTGTCTTTGGGGTCTCACAGAGTCAGACATGACTGAAATGACTTAGTAGCAGCACACTTGTCCAAACTTTCAGAAACACTGTTTGCTAAATGATTCTTCAGTTGAGGTTTCAGGTAGGAAAAAGAAATAAGATTTACTTAGACCTCATTTTTCTCTTTTGTGTGATTAAGATTATTACATTTATAAACATTCTGTCATTTTGTTACTTGGAAGGAATGAGTAGTGACCTAAGAAGAAGGTCAATTTTCTTAAAAGTTTATACCAAAGCCATCCTACATTCTGCTGGATAAAAGCTTTAAAATATATTCCTTGGTTATAATCTTGAGTGTATAACCCTTAATTGACAACAGATCTGTTTCTTATTGCCTAAGAACCAGCACTTTTATGAGGCCTACTATTCTCATTGATATTTTAAAAAAAAGGATTTATAATGGTATTTCTCATTAAATTCTACAGGAATTTGACAGGTATTTTACACTTTTACATGAGTCTAAGAGTAAATCCTGGTGTGTTCATTTACAACAGGGTTCATCAGTGTGGCTTTTGTTCTATGAAGAGAATATAGGATTCAGAAATAAACAGCCCAGGTTCCAAAGTGAAAGCGTTAGTCCTCAGTCATGTCTGACTCTTTGCGCCCCCTTGGACTGTAGCCCACCAGGCTCCTCTGTCCATGGAATTCTCCAGACAAGAATACTGGAGTGGGTAACTGTTCCCTTCTTCAGGTGAATCTTCCTGACCCAGGGATCAAACCCAGGTCTCCTGCATTGCAAGCAGATTCTTTGCTGTCTGAGCCACCATAGAAGCTCTCTAGATTCCAAACATCCACCAAAGAGTTCCTGTGTCTCACTGAGTCCCCAAATCCTACATTTCTTCTGTTAAGAATGGCCTACTCGCGCACCTTATTTTATGAAATGGAAACATTCCTAAAACAGTTAATTTAAATTTAAAAAGCAAGAGCTACCATTTATTGAGCACACTCACATGCATGGCATGGTACTAGACATTCCCTTTTATTACTTTATTTCATCCGCATAATGCCCTGTAAGATGTGGATATTATCCACATTTAGCAAATAAGTAATGTGAGAGGCCCAGAAACTACTGATGTGACTCAAGGTCACGGAGGGAATAAAATGAAGTCCTAAAATCAGAATCTCAGTGTGCTTGACTCCAAGTCCTGTGCTTCATCTTCCATAGCCACTGCACATTGTAATATTTCAAATATGCCTGAGAAATTGACCATTTTCAAAAAGCCTAGCCCATTGTTCCTGAATAATAACCAAAAGATTTTTGTATTAAAATGTTGCTGATCTTTTTTAATCATTAAAATGTTGTTCACTATCACTTCATGGCAAATAGATGGGGGAAAAGTGGAAACAGTGACAGATTTTATTTTCTTGGGTTCCAAAATCACTGCAGATGGTGACTGCAGCCATGAAATTAAAAGACATTTGCTCCCTGGAAGGAAAGCTATGATAAACCTAGTCAGAGTATTAAAAAGCAGAGACATCATTTTCCCAACAAAGGTCCATGTCCAAAGCTATGGTTGTTCCAGTAGTCATGTGAGGATGTGAGAGTTGGACTATAAAAAAACTGAGCACCAAATAATTGATGCTTTAAAATTGTGGTGCTGGAGAAGACTCTTGAAAGTCCCTTGAACTACAAGGAGATCAAACCAGTTAATCCTAAGGGAAATCAATCCTGCATATTCATTGGAAGGACTGATGCTGAAGCTGAAGTTCCAACACTTTGGCCACCTGATATGAAGTGCCAACTTACTGGAAAAGACCCTGATGCTGGGAAAGACTGAGGGCAAGAGAAGAAGGAGTCGACAGAGGGAGAGATGGCTGGATAGCATGCATCTCAATGGGCCTGAGTTTGAACAAACTTCAGGAGACGGTGAAGGACAGGGAAGCCTGGTGTCCTGCAGTCCATGGGGTCCCAAAGAGTCAGACATGACTTAGCAGCTGAACAACAATATGTTCTAACAGATAATATGTCTCCAGTATTCCTACTGTGCTTCCAAAAGAGTTTCTTAACTCGAGATGGATGGGCTTCATAGAAAAATAACATCTTCTGCAGTTGAAGGTACACTTTACATGTATTTGCAGAAATATATTTTCTTACGAGGACAAATGCCCACCTTTCATCATATTCCTTGAGAAAACAAGTTTAAGTGTTATTGCTCTAAATAATTAGAAAATCCACTACTTAATGAAATAAGTAGTGAAGATAGATACTTCAGGAAGATTTACACTACTTCAGAGTATCCCTTTTCCCATTGAAACAGATGGGGATTTGGCAAAGAGAAAAGAGAAACTAACAAAAGATGTGGAAGGACTTTTAAGATTACAATAGATGATGAGACCACCAAATTTAACCTGTAAGTTCTAGACATTTGGCTTTGTTACTGTGACCAACAAAGTTAAATTTGTGTATTCTTATTTGTTCATTAGAAAGTTAGTTCCATACTTCATATAGAGGCAGACCTGGGTAAGCAGTAAACACTTAATAAAAGTGCTGTGTGCAACACTCACACTCAAGAATAAGTGAGGTTCTTTACTGCCTGTAAAGAAAGAACTGGAAGGGGGGTGGCTCAGCTGTGGGCTGTAGTTCAGATCAGGGCCATTCCGGTTCTACGATTCTATCGAGTGTACAGGAAGAAGGTCTCAGAGTCATGAGAGCATCAATAGTGTTATGGATGTCAATTTCTAAGACTTCAGTTTCCATATTTGATCATTCCTAATATGAATGAAGATTCAGTCTGAAGATTCACCTTCTAAGGAGACTCTCCTTTCTCATCTCCCTTTTCAAACTTGTCTTTTCTACACTTTACCAAAAAGGAAGAGAGGACACAGTTTTCACTTATTGTTGCCATGGTGCTCTGCCTTGGAATGGGGAAACCTTCATAAAGAAAGAAAGAAACAGAAATATTGCAGTTGATAGTGAGAAAAGGAATGACCAACTATTATGGGGAATTTCTTTAAATTTCATTGTTTCCCAAGTATGTGCTTTCAATACAACTTAAGGAGAAGCTAACTCAATTATACGTTACATCAAATAATTATATTTAATAATTAAGTCATCCTGATATCTTTTTGGCCTGTAACAGAGAAGAAATTTAGAGAATTGAAGAGTTCTACTACAGCATTATTTTCAGCCCTGCTTTTTTTTTTTTTTTTTTACTTTACAATACTGTATTGGTTTTGCCATACATTGACATGAATCCACCACGGGTATACATGAGTTCCCAAACATGAACCCCCCTCCCACCTCCCACCCCATATAATCTCTCTGGATCATCCCCGTGCACTAGCCCCAAGCATCCTGTATCCTGCATCAAATATAGACTGGCGATTCATTTCTTACATGACAGTATACATGTTTCAATACCATTCTCCCAAGTCATCCCACACTCTCCCTCAGAGTCCAAAAGTCTGCTCTACACACCTGTGTCTCTTTTGCTGTCTCGTATACAGGGTCATCATTACCATCTTTCTAAATTCCATATATATGTGTTAGTATACTGTATTGGTGTTTTTCTTTCTGGCTTACTTCACTCTGTATAATCAGCTCCAGTTTCATCCATCTCATTAGAACTGATTCAAATGTATTCTTTTTAATGGCTGAGTAATACTCCATTGTGTATATGTACCACAGCTTTCTTATCCATTCATCTGCTGATGGACATCTAGGTTGTTTCCATGTCCTGCCTATTATAAACAGTGCTGCGATGAACTTTGGGGTACATGTGTCTTTTTCTGTTCTGGTTTCCTTGGTGTGTATGCTCAGCAGTGGGATTGCTGGGTCATAAGGCAGTTCTATTTCCAGTTTTTTAAGGAATCTCTACACTGTTCTCCATACTGGCTGTACTAGTTTGCATTCCCACCAACAGTGCAAGAGGGTTCCCTTTTCTCCACACACTCTCCAGTATTTATTGCTTGCAGACTTTTGGATCGCAGCCATTCTGACTGGTGTGAAGTGGTACCTCATTGTGGTCTTGATTTGCATTTCTCTAATAATGAGTGATGTTGAGCATCTTTTCATGTGTTTGTTAGCCATCCGTATGTCTTCTTTGGAGAAATGTCTATTTAGTTCTTTGGCCCATTTTTTTTTTTTAGTTTTTTTATTTTTTAAATGTTAAAATCTTTAATTCTTACATGCTTTCCCAAACATGAACCCCCCTCCCACCTCCCTCCCCATAACATCTCTCTGGGTCATCCCCATGCACCAGCCCCAAGCATGCTGTATCCTGCGTCAGACATAGACTGGCGATTCAATTCTTACATGATAGTATACATATTAGAATGACATTCTGCCAAATCATCCCACCCTCTCCCTCTCCCTCTGAGTCCAAAAGTCCGTTATACACATCTGTGTCTTTTTTCCTGTCTTGCATACAGGGTCGTCATTGTCATCTTCCTAAATTCCATATATATGTGTTAGTATACTGTATTGGTGTTTTTCTTTCTGGCTTACTTCACTCTGTATAATCGGCTCCCGTTTCATCCGTCTCATCAGAACTGATTCAAATGAATTCTTTTTAACGGCTGAGTAATACTCCATTGTGTATATGTACCACAGCTTTCTTATCCATTCATCTGCTGATGGACATCTAGGTTGTTTCCATGTCCTGGCTATTATAAACAGTGCTGCGATGAACATTGGGGTACATGTGTCTCTTTCAATTCTGGTTTCCTCGGTGTGTATGCCCAGAAGTGGGATTGCTGGGTCATAAGGGAGTTCTATTTGCAATTTTTGAAGGAATCTCCACACTGTTCTCCATAGTGGCTGTACTAGTTTGCATTCCCACCAACAGTGTAGGAGGGTTCTCTTTTCTCCACACCCTCTCCAGCATTTATTGCTTGCAGATTTTTGGATCACAGCCATTCTGTCTGGTGTGAAGTGGTACCTCTGGCCCATTTTTTGATTGGGTGGTTTATTTTTCTGGAATTGAGTTGCATAAGTTGCTTGTATATTTTTGAGATTAGTTGTTTGTCTGTTGTTTCATTTGCTATTACTTTCTCCCATTCTGAAGGCTGTCTTTTCACCTTGCTTATAGTTTCTTTTGTTGTGCAGAAGCTTTTAATTTTAATTAGATCCCATTTGTTTATTTTTGCTTTTATTTCCAGAATTCTGGGAGGTGGATCATAGAGGATCCTGCTGTGATTTATGTCTGAGAGTGTTTTGCCTATGTTCTCCTCTAGGAGCTTTATAGTTTCTGGTCTTACGTTTAGATCTCTAATCCATTTTTGAGTTTATTTTTCTGTGTGATGTTAGAAAGTGATCTAGTTTCACTCTTTTACAAGTGGTTGACCAGTTTTCCCAACACCACTTGTTAAAGAGATTGTCTTTACTCCATTGTATATTCTTGCCTCCTTTGTCAAAGATAAGGTGTCCATATGTGTGTGGATTTATCTCTGGGCTTTCTATTTTGTTCCATTGATCTATATGTCTGTCTTTGTGCCAATACCATACTGTCTTGATGACTGTGGCTTTGTAGTAGAGCCTGAAGTCAGGCAAGTTGATTCTTCCAGTTCCATTCTTCTTTCTCAAGATTGCTTTGGCTATTTGAGGTTTTTTGTATTTCCATAGAAATCTTGAAATTATTTGTTCTAGTTCTGTGAAAAATATCGCTGGTAGCTTGATAGGGATTGCATTGAATCTGTAGATTGCTTTGGGTAGTATACTCATTTTCACTATATTGATTCTTCTGATCCATGAACATGATATATTTCTCCATCTGTTAGTGTCCTCTTTGATTTCTTTCATCAGTGTTTTATAGTTTTCTATATATAGGTCTTTAGTTTCTTTAGGTAGATATATTGCTAAGTATTTTATTCTTTTCATTGCAATGGTGAATGGAATTGTTTCCTTAATTTCTTTTTCTACTTTCTCATTATTCGTGTATAGGAATGCAAGGGATTTCTGTGTGTTGATTTTATATCCTGCAACTTTACTATATTCATTGATTAGCTCTGTAATTTCTGGTGGAGTCTTTAGGGTTTCCTATGTAGACGATCATGTCATCTGCAAACAGCGAGAGTTTTACTTCTTCTTTTCCAATTTGGATTCCTTTTATTTCTTTTCCTGCTCTGATTGCTGTGGCCAAAACTTCCAGAACTATGTTGAATAGTAACGGTGAAAGTGGGCACCCTTGTCTTGTTCCTGACTTTATGAGAAATGCTTTGAATTTTTCACCATTGAGGATAATGTTTGCTGTGGGTTTGTCATATATAGGTTTTATTATGTTGAGGTATGTTCCTTCTATTTCTGCTTTCTGGAGAGTTTTTATCATAAATGGATGTTGAATTTTGTCAAAGGCCTTCTCTGCATCTATTGAGATAATCATATGGCTTTTATTTTTCATTTTGTTAATGTGGTGAATCACATTGATTGATTTTTGGATATTGAAGAATCCTTGCATCCCTGGGATAAAGCCCACTTGGTCACGGTGTATGATCTTTTTAATGTGTTGTTGGATTCCTATCTGTTTTTTAAACAAACTTTTTACCCCAGTGTTTCTGTTAAATAAAGGAAAAAAAGTAATAAAGTTCAGGCTGGGGTCAGTCCCATTCTAGCTGTAAATAATATTTATCCTTGAACATATAAACTAATCTTAGCAGCCCAATCTATTTTATAAAAAGTTGCATTTCTGAATCATACATGTTTTGCATCAAAAGATGTTGTTTATAAATGATAATTATTTATATGTGTTATTTTGATCAACTGCCAACTACAAATAATAGTAGTGATAATTCAACCCAGAAAAAAAAATCATTTAAAACTTAGAACCTTAAGATAATAGGAAAAAAATAGATCTATAATTTTAATTTTGTATATATTCTAGGACAGAAAAAATGTGATAGAATGAATATAAATAGATTTCAAGCTTAAAACATTATATTTGAATAAAATTCTCTGATGATATCAAAGAAAATATGAGTTCAGGAAAAAAATGGGATAATGTAAAACCTTTGTGTTTTAAAGAAGAGATTTTCTTGCATTTTTCAAGTGGTTAATAGTTGATGGGGTATCAATACTCTTGGTATAAGATTTAATTAAATGAAACAGTATTGTATACAATGTTTATGTTTATAATACATTATTTCTTCCATTCTCTACAGTCAGTGGGTAGTTGGTAAATTGGCAGCAAGTCTCCTAGAGGAGAAAAATACCCTGATTTGTAGCATTTTTTCGAATTCCATAGTGTAAATTCTTCTCATGTACAATACAGTTTGATACAATGCAGGCTACAATACACGTGGGTTCAATCCCTGGGTCAAGGAGATCCCCTGTAGAAGGAAATGGCAACCCTCTCCAGTATTCTTGCCTGGAAAATCCCATGGACAGAGGAGCCTGGTGGGCTACAGTCCATAGGGTCGCAAGGACCCAGGTCTCCTGCATTGCAGGCGGATTCTTTACCAGCTGAGCCACAAGGCAAGCCCCCAAATACTGGAGTGGGTAGCCTATCCCTTCTCTAGGGGATCTTCCCCACCCAGAAATCAAATCGGACCCTCCTGTATCATAGGCGGATTCTTTATCAACTGAGCTATAAGGGAAGCTCAAGAGTCAGAAACTCCTTAGAAAATAGCAACAACAACAACAAAAGTACCCATAGAACTTTAAAAATAACTAGATTCTAGGGCTCTAACTCACCCTCTAAAGTTAGAATCCCCAGTGATGGGGTCAGCCACCTTTGCTTCAGTAAGCACCTTGGGTGACCCTGAGGCAGCCTGTCCAGTACTCTCACTCCACCAGGAAGTACTGGCCGACATTGTTTAGCTGCTAAGTCATGTTCACCTCTTTTGTGACCCCATGGACTCTAGCCCCATCAGGCTCCTCTGTCCATAGAATTTCCCAGGCAAGAATACTGGAGTGGGTTGCCATTTCCTTCTCGGGGGGATCATCCCAATCTAGACCCAGGGATCAAACCTGCGTCTCCTGCATTGGCAGGAGGATTCTTTACAGGGAAGTCTGTGGCTGCCCAATAGGATCAGGATAAGGGGGAAAGGAACTGACATGGAAGTCTTCTCTCAATTTAAATGTACAGCAGTCAGAAAACTTCAATGAAGTGAACTGTATGCTTCTCTTAATAGAGAATTGGGAAAAGTTATGGCCCCTTTATTACTTTCCCCACTGCACACAGCCAGTCACATTCAGTTCAGTTCAGTCGCTCAGTCATGTCCAACTCTTTGCAGTCCAAGGGACTCTCAGGAGTCTTCTCCAACACCTTAGGTAGCTATAAAAATTAAATGAAATCACATACCTGAAAGAGGTGCATAAAAGAACTGTATTTTACATTATAAAAAGAACAGAGTGTTATTTGAAAATGAGATCAAAGAGGAACAGTAAATGTTCAAGCGTACATGTGTGCTGTGAGTTCCAGGCCTGGCTATCTTTGGGACCATGCTGTGGTCATTAGCTGATTGTCAAGAGCAGAGCTGTTCTAAAGGACTATGAGGTTGAAGGGTTGTTGTTGAATCTGGTTCTATAGTTGGGATCATCTGATTTTCAGTGGGGAGGATGGTTATCTCATCTTCTCCCTTTCCTACTGATTTATTACCAAGCCATTTACCTCTATCAGTTCAGTTCACTTCAGTCGCTCAGTTCAGTGCAGTTCAGTTCAGTTGCTCAGGCATGTCCGACTCTTTGCGACCCAATGAATCGCAGCACGCCAGGCCTCCCTGTCCATCACTATCTCCTGGAGTTCACTCAGACTCACGTCCATTGAGTCCGTGATGCCATCCAGCCATCTCATTCTGTGTTGTCCCCTTCTCCTCCTGCCCCCAATCCCTCCCAGCATCAGAGTCTTTTCCAATGAGTCAACTCTTCGCATGAGGTGGCCAAAATAATGGAGCTTCAGCTTTAGCATCATTCCTTCCAAAGAAATCCCAGGACTGATCTCCGCCAGAATGGACAGGTTGGATCTCCTTGCAGCCCAAGGGACTCTCAAGAGTCTTCTCCAACACCACACTTCAAAAGCATCACTTCTTCGGCGCTCAGCCTTCTTCACAGTCCAACTCTCACATCCATACGTGACCACAGGAAAAACCATAGCCTTGACTAGACGGACCTTAGTCGGCAAAGTAATGTCTCTGTTTTTGAATATACTATCTAGGTTGGTCATAACTTTTCTTCCAAGGAGTAAGTCTTTTAATTTCATGGCTGCAGTCACCATCTGCAGTGATTTTGGAGCCCCCAAAAATAAAGTCTGACACTGTTTCCACTGTTTCCCCGTCTATTTCCCATGAAGTGATGGGACCGGATGCCATGATCTTCGTTTTCTGAATGTTGAGCTTTAAGCCAACTTTTTCGTTCTCCTCTTTCACTTTCATCAAGAGGCTTTTTAGTTCCTCTTCACTTTCTGCCATAAGGGTAGTGTCATATGCATATCTGAGGTTATTGATATTTCTCCCAGCAATCTTGATTCCAGCTTGTGTTTCTTCCAGTCCAGTGTTTCTCATGATGTATTCTGCATAGAAATTAAATAAGCAGGGTGACAATATACAGCCTTGACGTACTCCTTTCCTATTTGGAACCAGTCTGTTTTTCCATGTCCAGTTCTAACTGCTACTTCCTGACCTGCATACAGATTTCTCAAGAGGCAGGTTAGGTGGTCTGGTATTCCCATCTCTTGAAGAATTTTCCACAGTTTATTGTGGTCCACACAGTCAAAGACTTTGGCATAGTCAATAAAGCAGAGATAAATGTTTTTCTGGAACTCTCTTGCTTTTTCCATGATCCAGCGGATGTTGGCAATTTGATCTCTGGTTCCTCTGCCTTTTCTAAAACCAGCTTGAACATCAAGGAGTTCACGGTTCATGTATTGCTGAAACCTGGCTTGGAGAATTTTGAGCGTTACTTTACTAGCATGTGAGATGAGTGCAATTGTGTGGTAGTTTGGGCATTCTTTGGCATTGCCTTTCTTTGGGATTGGAATGAAGACTGACCTTTTCCAGTCCTGTGGCCACTCTGAGTTTTCCAAATTTGCTGGCATATTGAGGGCAGCACTTTCACAGCATCATCTTTCAGGATTTGAAACAGCTCAACTGAAATTCCATCACCTCCACTAGCTTTGTTCGTAGTGATGCTTTCTAAGGCCCAGTTGATTTCACATTCCCAGATGTCTGGGTCTAGATTAGTGATCACATCATCGTGATTATCTGGGTCATGAAGATCTTTTTTGTACAGTTCTTCCGTGTATTCTTGCCACCTCTTCTTAATATCTTCTTTTTCTGTTAGGTCCATACCATTTCTGTCCTTTATCGAGCCCATCTTTGCAAGAAATGTTCCCTTGGTATCTCTAATTTTCTTGAAGAGATCTCTAGTCTTTCCCATTCTCTTCTTTTCCTCTATTTTTTTGCATTTATCACTGAAGAAGGCTTTCTTATCTCTTCTTGCTATTCTTTGAAACTCTGCATTCCTTTCCTCCTTTGCTTTTCACCTCTCTTCTTTTCACAGCTATTTGTAAGGCCTTCCCAGACAGCCATTTTGCTTTTTTGCATTTCTTTTCCATGGGGATGGTCTTGATCCCTGTGTCCTGTACAATGTCATGAACCTCATCCCATAGTTCATCAGGCACTCTATTTATCAGATCTAGACCCTTAAATCTATTTCTCACTTCCACTGTATAATCATAAGGGATTTGATTTAGATCATACCCGAATGGTCTAGCGGTTTTCCCTATTTTCTTCAATTTGAGTCTGAATTTGGTAATAAGGAGTTCATGATCTGAGCCACGGTCAGCTCCTGGTCTTGTTTTTGTTGACTGTATAGAGCTTCTCCATCTTTGGCTGCAAAGAATATAATCAATCTGCTTTCGGTGTTGACCATCTGGTGATGTCCATGTGTAGAGTCTTCTCTTGTGTTGTTGGAAGAGGGTGTTTGCTATGACCAGTGCTTTTTCTTGGCAAAACTCTATTAGTCTTTGCCCTGCTTCATTCCCCATCCCAAGGCCAAATTTGCCTGTTACTCCAGGTGTTTCTTGACTTCCTACTTTTGCATTCCAGTCCCCTATAATATAAAGGCCATCTTTTATGGGTGTTAGTTCTAAAAGGTCTTGTAGGTCTTCATAAAACCGTTCAACTTCGGTTTCTTCAGTGTTACTGGTTGGGACATAGACTTGGATAACTGTGATATTGAATGGTTTGCCTTGGAGACGAACAGAGATCATTCTGTCATCTGAGAATGCATCCAAGTACTGCATTTTGGACTCTTTTGTTGACCATGATGGCATTACTTCTGAGGGATTCCTGCCCGCGGCAGTAGATATAATGGTTGCGACCCCATGAATCACAGCATGCCAGGCCTCCCTGTCCATCACCAACTCCCAGAGTTCACTCAAACTCACTTCCATCGAGTTGGTGAATCCATCCAGCCTTCTCATCCTCTGTTGTCCCCTTGTCCTCCTTCCCTCAATCCCTCTCAGCATCAGAGTCTTTTCCAATGAGTCATCTCTTCACATGTGGTGTCCTAAGTACTGGAGTTTCAGCTTTAGCATCAGTCCTTACAAAGAACACCCAGGACTAATCTCCTTTAGAATGGACTGGTTGGATCTCCTTGCAGTCCAAGGGACTCTCAAGAGTCTTCTCCAACACCACAGTTCAAAAGCATGAATTCTTCAATGCTCAGCTTTCTTTACAGTCCAACTCTCACATCCATACATGACCACTGGAAAAACCATAGCCTTGACCAGATGGACCTTTGTTGGCAAAGTAACGTCTCTGCTTTTCAATATGCTGTCTAGTTTGGTCATAACTTTCCTTCCAAGGAGTAAGTGTAAGCAACTGCTTTTTCCAAAACTCGAGTCTTTGAGTCGGGAGTCAGCATTTGTACTAAGATATACATCACATCCTTCCAAGTAAGGTCATAAAGCAGAGTAACACCTTTAAAAGCTCTAACATATTTTTGGGGGTATTCTAAATAGTCTCTCAGATCCTCCGAGACTTTTTTGTATTTCTTGATAAGTAAAAGGCTTATTAACTCTCATAGACTGATTATTTTTCCCGGTGGGTATTTTATGAAGAGGCAATAGCTTGTGAGGCAACAGTCTCTTTGGCTGTTCTGTGCATATGATCTCAGGGGTAGATTGGATAAACCTGTTTTGTTTGTTTGTTTGTTTTTTAAATCTCTTTGTTTTTTGTCTTTCAGTGGGTACTGCGACAAAGTAGTATCACATAGGAAGATCAGGTGTGTCTTCTTTAAGCCATGGGTATCAAATCTATCTCAATTTTCCAGGATACAGTTCAAAGGAGCGCAGCTGAAATTGTTAGCTCCCAGGAGAAAAAAAGTGACCAGCACCATCTTTTTACCAGAGGTGTCCCTCTCTGCTCTAGATGGGGGTGTAGACAGACTTTACAACAAAAGCTTTTCTTTCCTGGTTGGATCCGGTCTGTCCCTTACCGACACAGGCGTCATACTCGTCCCTCTCAGTTCTACCACCAAGACGGGGTAAGGATGCACCAGGTGTAGACCTGATGACATCCCAGTCTGATGTCCAGCTCTTCACCATTAAAACCTTGCTTGTCTCTGATGCCACCCGTGGTGCAATCAGAGTAACCTTCCGGAATGTCTCCCAAGCTAAGACCGCTGGGGGAAACATTCGTCATCTGAGTGCCTGTGCATGACCCTGAGTATATTCCTGACCACAGTAAGACTGATACGAACATAAAACTGAGATGTTCCTTCTAACCATCACCACACCAGTATAAGAGTCTCCTCTGGTCCACTAAGAGCCAGCGTTACCAAAGGAAAGAAACCATTGTAGTTCCAATCTGAGTAACCTTTTACCTCAGAGATGCTCTTGGAGCTAGAGCTCTATCTAGCTTCTGAACTTCTGATTCCTAGTGAGGCTAGGTGCTTCCTGACTACCAATCAAAGTTACACAGTAACAGCATAGATCACAAGTCCCTTGAAAGTCTATGATCCAACAGATTAGGTTAGTACTTCTAATTCCCAAGGAGTTATGAAATGGTCAAAGAGACCGAAAAGTTTGACTGAGAAAGGAGAGTTCAGTCCACATTCTTTGCCCATTTCTAGTCGGTCTCCAAAGGAGACATTGGGTGCCTCTTGGCAGTGGAAGGTTGGTATAAACTCCTGATAGGTTTCTGTCATAAGCCATAGGAGATCACTGCAGAATCACAGAGCAGGGCTCCTCACTTGCTTTGTGCAGGGCATTTCATTCATTCACACAAGCACACCGTAGAGTTAGTAAAGTACAGCAGAACACGTGTTCACTAGGAGAACAAAGAACTAGAGCTCCAAACATCTTTACCTTGTCCTGAAGGATCCTGGGACGAGCCCCCAAGATGAAAGGTTGTTACTGAATGAAAAGACGCCGGGATTCTTGGACTCCACAGAAGAATTCAATCTGAGGCCAGAGACAAGCCTTGATCACTCAGAGCTTTTGTGTAATAAAGTTTTATTAAAGTACAAAGGAGATAGAGAAAGTTCTGACATAGGCATCAGAAGCGGGCAGTAAGAGTACCCCCCGCTAGTCTTCAGCTGGATGTTATATAGTCACTAGCAGTCTGTTAATGAAAGAAAGGAATGTCTTAAAACTCAGAATGGCACCAGGCCCCTCAACCATAAGGTGTATTTTAGGATAATCTCGGCACCAGGCGATTCATCCCAGGTCATAAAATGATTGACTTAAATCTTATGGAAGAGCAGGTTACCATACAAATAGTTTTGTTTACATAGATTAGGGGAACAATATCTGAGTATAACATAATGGTTTGTCAAGTAGGTTCTGAGCCATTAAGGGGAATTGACTTAAAGACAGAGTCTGGGGTAAATGCAAAGTACATTAACATAGCTTAAGACAAACATTTCCGTAATAAAAATGTATTGGTTAACTCAAGGTTTGAGAATAGTTAACTTCAGGTGAGACCAGATGTCATTATGGCAACACAGTATTTTAAGAGAAACCTTCTTTTAAATTTGTATAGAGAAGGGGAAAAAATATATATATTGCTAGTTTGTTTCCTCCTGCTGCTTAAGAGAGATAAAAATGTCTGACACTTGTAGCCTATTTCGTCTGTTTGGAGACCTCTGGCCTTCCTGCCCGTTACCTTCTCAAGGTCCTTGGGGTTTATTTTCCATGGGTTATGTGCAACTCATTTAAAAGTCTGATCCTGGACTATCCTGGGCTTTACTGGATATCCGTGTTGTTCGCTCACCATTTGGGACCTTAGTTTTGTGCCCTCAGTTATAATCTGCATCAAGTTATAATCTAGTCATGATGATGACTCCATTTCATTTACTATATTGTTGGAAGAGAAACATTAAATTTCAAAGAAAACCCTGCTCTTTCATTCTACCACTTTCTTCACTTATCTCTGATCCCTAGAGTAGGTTTCTAAACATATAGTTCTATTAATTAACCCAAATACAGGATGAAAAACTCTAAATTGTTCCTGAGAGCATGAGAATGGTTCCTCCAAGACTTAAGCAGAGTGACCACAGCCTTAGAGAAAGGGAACCTGACAAATGGATAGGGCGTTCCACTCAAATTTCTTTCCTCACTCCCAGGAGGTTCTTGAAATATAAAATGCTCACTCATAATCACTATAGGATGTTATATCATTATTTCAGTCAGTTCAGTTCAGTTCAGTCGCTCAGTCATGTCCGACTCTTTGTGACCTCATGAATCACAGCACACCAGTCCTCCCTGTCCATCACCAACTCCCGGAGTTCACTCAAACTCACGTCCATCGAGTTGGTGAAGCCATCCAGCCATCTCATCCTCTGTCATCCCCTTTTCCTCCTGCCCCCAATCCCTCCCAGCATCAGAGTCTTTTCCAATGAGTCAACTCTTCTCATGAGGTAGCCTAAGTACTGGAGTTTCAGCTTTAGCATCACTCTTTCCAAAGAAATCCTGGGACTGATCTCCTTTAGAATGGACTGGTTGGATCTCCTTGCAGTCCAAGAGACTCTCAAGAGTCTTCTCCAACACCACACTTCAAAAGCAGCAATTCTTCGGCACTCAGCTTTCTTCACAGTCCAACTCTCATATCCGTACATGACCACTGGAAAAACCATAGCCTTGACTAGACAGACCTTAGTCAGCAAAGTAACATCTCTGCTTTTCAGTAAGCTATCTAGGTTGGTCATAACTTTTCTTCCAAGGAGTAAGCATCTTTTAATTTCATGGTTGCAGTCACCATCTGCAGTGATTTTGGAGCCCCCAAAAATAAAGTCTGACACTGTTTCCACTGTTTCCCTATCTATTTCCCATGAAGTGATGGGAGAGTGCACATTAGAACATTTGTGTGAGCAATTACTATTATATATTTCCTGCTGAGATGTTCCCAGGTGCTTAAGAAGTTGACTTGTTTGCTGTGAGAAAATATAATGTTCATTTTAATGTTTAGTGTCTTTTGTCTTAACTCAATGTCTCACAGCATAATATAGACATACACAAAAGCATAGCCAATAACATAATACCCATATGTTTGTGGATACAATAAAATATTACAGATTTTATTGAAGATATGATTTCACTTCTCACCCCCTCAGAGGGAGCGACTCTCATGAAGTTGGTTCTTCCTTACGTATGCTTTTATATTTTCACTATATGCATATATTTCTATAAATAATATTATGAAGTGGGAGGGATTGGGGGCAGGAGGAGAAGGGGACAACAGAGGATGAGATGGCTGGATGGCATCACTGACTCAATGGACATGAATCTGAATGAACTCTGTGAGTTGGTGATGGACAGGGAGGCCTGGCATGCTGCGATTCATGGGGTCACAAAGAGTCGGACATGACTGAGTGACTGAACTGAACTGAATGAATGATTTAAAGCTTTATATGCATGAATTGAGTACACCAATATGAATTTTTTCATGATACTGTTTAAAACATCTGTAAGTAACTGGTTATATATAGTTTAATGTTATTTTTCTTTTTAGTTTTTTTTTCTTTTTTTCATATAGGTATGTATATATTTCAATGTATTTATTTTCAATTTTTTCCCAAGTTTTTCACTACTACAAGAGTTTGTAAAATGAGTATTTTTGTACACATTTCCTTGTGTACATACATGCAGATTCTTCTAAGTTTCATGCCTAGAAATGATATTCCTTGATACAGTCAACTCTACTGTATCAAAAAGCTCTTTCAATATGTTACTTTGTTACTTTCTAAAAGCCTTACAGTTCCCTTGGCACTCTGACTTTTAATCGATCTAAAATTTATTTTCAGTGTTGTGTGAGGCAAGGACCGTTATTTGTTCAACTCAGAAAATAATTTGTCCTTGAAAAATGTGTTAACTAGTTTGTCTCTTCCCCACTGATTCTACCCTGGGTTTGTAGTATAATGGATTTCCACATTTCTGGATTCTCTGCTCTATCCCATTGGTGGTCCACTTCTGTGCCAGCACCATGTGGTATTGCTTATTCTATTTTTGTATGAATCTTGACAATTGATAGGCAGCTCATTCTTCTTCAAAATCATCTGAGCTATTCTTTGTCTTTTATTCTTCTATATGAATTTTATCACCAATTTTTGAAGTTTTGTGTTTATTGCTACCAGGATTTTTATTAAAATTGTGTTAAATTGTAGAACAATTTTAGGGGAAACAAAACCTTCATGTAAATTTTCTATTTGTGTAGCACTATTTTTATATCCTTCAAAATTATTTTATTACATATTTATAATAAATTTCATATTTATATTATAATATATTTTATGATTTGTGAAGTAGATGTTTGTATGTATTCCTGTGAATCTCAAGGTTATTTTGTTATTGTCATTGTCGTTTCCTCCACCGTCAAAATTTATTTTACTTTTCAGCATCTGATAAACTTTTTCAATCTGATTCTTGTGCCTTAATTTAAACTAGATCAATTTTTTTTTTTACTATTCCTGTTTTTGTTTGTTTCTTTTATTTTGGTTCTATCTTTCTGAAATTTCTTTAGAGAGAGGCTGAACTTACATTCTTTCTTCATCACCCTTAGTTCTTAGAGTTCTTTGTTTATTTTTCACTATGTTTTAGAAGATTTTCTTGAATTTATCTTCAAGATAATTAATCTAGTCTTGAGAGATGACTATTATAAAATTTAATCAGTGGATGAACTGAATATTTTATTTCTGTAATCATTTATTTATTTTCCAAGAAGCTGTTCTCCTTTTATAACTGATATTTTTATTAGCAGACTATTTTTTCTTTTATAGATTAAGTATTATCTTGTAATCCCTGAGGGTACTATTAAGAATATTTAAACATTTTCTCTGTACTCTCTATATTTTTTTCCTTCATGGATGGATATTCTGTTCGTTGATCTTTGCTTTTCCCTTTGATTTTTCTCAGGTATCTGGTATCCTTTATTTGCTGTATTTTTGCATGAAGAATTCGGCTGATTGGGGTAGGTAGAGGGTATGAATTTTCTCAGCTATTTTGAATGAATAACTGGACAAAACATTAGCTCATACAATTATTAAAATAAAAAGGTTCATTCAGTACAGAATCTCATGCACTTCCTTCATGGTTTTAGCTGTTTTGCCTTTTTCCCCTTCTTCAATTGCTGTCAAGACATAGAGTTGGATATTGACTAGACATGTAGACCTTTGCAACTACCTGAACTTGTATGAAAATTCTACCATGAATTAGCTGTGTGACCCCAAGTTCACTTGATCTCTCTGTTTCTTATTGAAATGGGGAAAGTAGCAGAATCTACCTTGTAAAGTTATGGTGAAGATTAAATGATCCAGTACATAGAACAGGGCCTGGCACATAGCAATGTTTTATTAGTGTTAGGAGTTTTTGGTAATTATATCATTATCTCGATGTTAACATAAATTAGACCCTGATAGTCTTTTTATTGAGGTATAATTGACACACAATATATTTGTTTCAGGTATATAATACAATGATTCAGTGTTTGTATACATCATGAAATAATTTCCATAAATAAGCTCAGTTAACATCATCACTGCACATAGTTGCACATTTCTTTTTTCTTGTGATGAGACCCATTATTCCTGAGAAATTAAATGGATTTTTGGAACTAGGGGTTGGAATAGGAGCTTTCTCTGTCCACTTCATGCATCAACCTGGTACTGCAGTACTTCCAGGAATGTTGCACCTCCTTTAGGGGAAAAATACTGTTTTAAAAATAAGACTGAGCATTGACGTTTCTACGGGTAAGCTTGGAGAAAGAAATGGCAACCCACCCAGTATTCTTGCCTGGAGAATCCCATGAATAAAGGAGCCCGGTGGGCTACGGTCCATAGGGTCTCAAAGAGTCGGACACGACTGAGTGACTGAGCGTGTGCGTGTGTGCGCGTGTGCACACACACAGACACACAGACACACACTCCTGAGAAAATTAGCTTCATGTTTTAGAGAGCAGCTCTCAGGGATTCACCTGTATGTAAACAGTGCTGATTTGCTTAGTGGGAGAGGAGGAGGGACAACAGAGAGAAAGCTGTTAGAACACCTTTTCAATTATTTACTTTGAGATATCATTGAAATCTCTAGTAGTTTTTCTGTGTAGATTTTGATCCTTATTTCTTTATATCTGTTATTTTTCTGTTCCACCAATTTGCTCTTAACTTTTCAGAAATTTTTCAAATTTTCCAATTTATTTTACCCTTTCTCATTTCTTAATTGGAGAAGGAGATGGCAACCCATTCCAATACTCTTGCCTAGAAAATTCCATGGACAGAGGAGCCTGGTAGGCTACAGTCCATGCGGTTGCAAAAAGTTGGGCATGACTGAGCCATTTCACTTTCACTTTTTCTTTTTCATTTCTTAATGAAGGTGTAGAGTTATCCTTTATGAAATGTCTTTATGTCATCTCAAGAATTACCTTGCAGGAAGGGAGTGAGAAAAGTGTTTGTTCCATAACCTTAACCCAAATGCTGTTCTTCGGATTTTGAAAGAAAAATTGTGTGACCTTGGCTAGAGCATGTTTAATGAATCGATGGGAGGGATGAAGATTTTAAAATGTTCACAGGTGAGTAGTGGATGCAGAAGTCACAGGGCAAGTATAGATGATTGCCTACACGGTGGTAACATTTCAAAATTAGATTATCATTTGCTATTTGACATGTGACATGCATACCTGTACAATAGATGCAACAGAAATATTACACAATATTTCAGAGGAGTTGATAACATAAAGGGCAGCATGTGCTTCTTAATGCTGGAAGTATAGATCTTGAGCACAGAGTATAGATCTCAAGAGGCCAGAGGCTCTTGTTCCAACAGCTGTACAAGTACAGGTTTGTTAAATCACTTTGAGTCAATTAGTTTAGTTTTTCCAGAATATTATTTCCTGTCCCCTACCCATCTCATAATTGCTCTGTGAGGATTCGTAAGCAAAGCACTTAAGGCTTTTTAGTTTATATGTGTATGCCCATATACACATATGAGCTAAAATGCTATACATTGATAGGCCTCTAATTGCTCAGTTACCCTTTGAGAATACATTCTCTAAGTCAAGGTTTCTGAGACATCCATGGCCCACTTACATTAAAATTACTTTATTTCATTATTTAAAATATTCTTAGTAGCAGCCCAAGCCTGCTGAACCAGAATTTCTTTTTTTAAAAATTGTATTTATTTATTTTTTAAAACTTTTATTTTTACTTTATTTTATTTTACAATACTGTGTTGGTTTTGCCATACATTGACATGAATCTGCCACGAGAGGGTGGGATGAACCAGAATTTTTATGGATGAGCCTGATAATCAGCATTGTTCCAGTCCTTTTATGAGTCTTTCCCAGGCCAAAGTTAGCAAATAAAGATATGGTTAATGTAAAATAAGTTACAGCTATTTTTATGTGAAAAGACAACCAGTTTAAAATATTTATAATTTTTAAATCAGCATCATCTTAATTGATACTTTATAATTTTTAAATCAACATCATATTAATTGATTCTTAAGTGATAGTAAACTTTTAAGGAAAAAATTGAATTGATCTGAAGCATGCATTTTGGATGAAAATAAAAAATCTGCAAGACTGTCATACTTTCCTCTCATCATCATTTCGGACTGTATTGCTACTACCTCAAATACAGTTTCTGAGGTAAAATTGGATAGTTATAGGAGTCATACATGAGTCCTCTTTTCCCTTTGGATCCACTCTGCAGGAGGTCGGGTAAGAAGGAAGTGAAGTCTCCAGGTCCTTCCATCTGTCACTGTAGACAAATGATAGGAAAGAGGGAAACTACTCCAGCCAAACAAAACTTGTAAAAGAGGCCCAGCCTTAGAAATCTCTGTGGTGATGGCCAACTGTTCTTATTCATTGTAAGAAGCCTGGAGACTGGGACTCTGCAGACACGCAGAGGAAATCCTGTTTACCGTCCTGGGGTCATTCCCTGGAGCCAGGTCTCTAAGAGCTTTCCACTGCAGTCTACACCCAGAGTTGACTTGGGTACTTGCTTCCCTGAGTGGTGGTCAGAGCCACAGAAGTCCCTCTGCCTGGCTGGCTCCCTCACTGGCTGCCAGGAGGCTCTACATAGTTGGAAGCAGTAAATTGAGTGTCCATATCCTTTGCTAAATATTTTCTCTGTCATATTCATTATAATTTTGGTTCTAACACAATTGATTCCATGATAGCAAACAACTGCAAAAAGCTCTCTCTCTCTCTCTCTCTCTCTTTTTTTTAACTGAAAAGGAAGTTTCTTTGAAATAATTATATTTAATTTGTTGTTTTTATACCTTTTGAAATCCCTCATAGGAACAGTTTTACTTAATTTTCCTTTCTTTTTCTGTAATCAAGAGGATTAATACCATCTTGAAAGAAAAACCTTAGTCTAGCCTTGTCTCTTTAGCTCTCTGTCAAAATCTTTTCAAATATGCTAAGGAGGCCATTGGTATTTTTTAAATCACTATTTAATTCTGAACCAAAGGTAAACTCTACCATATATGAAAGTACTGGAGCTGCTGAAAGCGTCAGTGAGCCAGTGTACAAACGAAAGTTAAGTGTAATTCTTAGCCATCTGGGAGCATCTACATTTAGCCTTTTCCTGAGAATACATCATTGGAACCTCTAAATAGTTAAATGTTTATTAAGTGTCAACTCTGATTTTAATATTTAGGACTACTCTTATCTAATCAGAGACTTTATTTCAACATTTTCCCCAGGAATTATTTAGAAGTACTAATGAAGAAAGCAGATATTTTCATTCAAAGTAAAGCAGAGAGTTGAAGAGACTTAATATTTCAAAAGAACTTCCCCAGTGGCTCAGTGGGTAAAGAATCCGCCTGCAATGCACGAGACACAGGAGACTCGAAGTGGATCCTTAGCTTAGGAAGATCCACTGGAGGAAGAATTGGGGACCCACTCCAATGTTCTTGCCTGGAAAATCCATGGACAGAGGAGCCTGGTGTTCTACAGTTCAAAGGGTCACAAAGAGTTGGCTGACTGAAAGATTAAGCACACACAATAATTCAAAAAGAGTTGATTATTTCAATGCTGAATACTAGCTTGTAACAATTAGCAAAATTTAATATCTGAATAAATCAATCACATCTTTATTTTCATTTTCAGTAAAGGCAATAGACCTTAATGAGTATAAATAGATTAATTTTTTTCCCCAGCCTTCACTCCTCTCCAAACATTCATTAATGGTCTATTTTTCAGATAATGGACAACTAATAGGGGGAAAAGGTACAAAATCAAATTATCAGGATGCTTGCTGAATCATAAAAATTTTTCATCTATTTTTGTGACAAATTGCATTATGTATTTGATAATAATACTATTAGCATTTTAATTCTATATGTTAAAGAATCTGCCTGCCAATGCAGGAGACACAGGAAATGTGGGTTCAATCCCTGGGTTGGAAATATTCCCTGGAGGAGGAAATGGCACTCACTCCAGTATTCTTGCCTGGAAAATTCCACGGGAAGAGGATTCTAGTGGGCTACATTCCATACTGCTGCTGCTAAGTCACTTCAGTCGTGTCTGACTCTGTGCAACCCCATAGATGGCAGTCCACCAGACTCCCCCATCCCTGGGTTTCTCCAGGCAAGAATACTGGAGTGGGTTGCCATTTCCTTCTCCAACGCATTAAAGTGAAAAGTGAAAGTGAAGTCGCTCAGTCGTGTCCGACTCCTAGCGACCCCATGGACTGCAGCCTACCAGGCTCCTCCGTCCATGGGATTTTCCAGGCAAGAGTACTGGAATGGGGTCTCTGGCTACAGTCCATGGGGTCACACAAAATTGGACACGACTGAACACACACAAATGAAATGTGAGCTCCTTCAGTGCACAAACCAAATTATATTTCTTCACTCTCTTCATACAGACTTGCTTTTTGCCCAACCTGGGGAGAAGGAGAACTCATGTCCAGAGACCAACTCTAAAGATTCTGCTCGGCCATGACAGTTTTTAAAGGGAAAAAAGGAAGTGGAGGGAAGAATCTCAGTGAATCATTGAGGCAGGAGGTAAGATTCTGCATATTTCTCCATCACTGACTTGTTCTTCAGATATTATCTTGCCTACACGACCTGTCTGCAGGATTGCTAAGAGGGCTGTTTGGAGAGAAAGCTAGTCATTTTTTTAACAGTTTAATTCTGCATTCTTCTTCTCATATGGAAAAAGAATGAACAGGTTAGACAATGGTGTGCATTTAGAGAGCATGTCAGGAATTAATTTCAGTTCCTTTGTGATCCCATTGTTACAATTAGGTCCTTTTAACTTTAGAGGGGAGCAGAAATGGGGCAAAAGAGCTGCTTTTATAGGTGCTGCAGAAGAGGGTGGATGGAGCCCTTGAGGAACAAGAATTTGAAAGTGAGTTTTCTTCTCAACACAAAGTTCATGATTAGTTCCTGGAGATTAAAGGAGTCTTACCTTTGAATGACTTGGCATGCTAAATTAGAAAAAGTAGAGGATTAATATTAATAAATCTAAAAATCTACAGAACCCATCTGGGGTTTGGGAGCCAAGATGCTTGAGAGAAACGATGCACAGATAACAGGTGTTTCCTTGAATAACAAAATATTTTTTTATTAGGAAAATTTTTCATGAAAGTCTAGAGTTTTAACTTCTCTTAGACTTCAACAGATTGGTCAACCATCGATAGTAAATTCTTTGGAGCTGGTATGAGGTTACTTTCTTGTTTCAACCTCCGTTCTCCAGTCTAATATGCTAACCTGTAGTGTTTTATTTTCTTTAGATACTTAGGTTTGTAACCCCTCCCCTACTATAGACACTTACAATTTAAAGTTAACCAGAACAAGTTGGGTATTCTTGGCATTTAACAACATTTGTAAAGAGTTTTTGGTGAATTAAACTTGTTCTTTGTTGCTACATGCACCAGGAACCTCAGGCCTATCTTGAGATCCCAACCAACACCCACCCCCAACAGAAATTCAAATATCACTCAGGAGCATCCGGTAAATAATCACCTTGCCAATGAGTCCCAACATTTTGTGAAAATATTGGGGTTCAACTTCTAATCATTTGTAGCTTCAAAGATATGATCCATAGTGTCAATGATATCATGAGGGTTATTGGTGAAGTGTGATGAGGTGGAGATGATGTCTTTTACTGCCCTGATCCACAGCAAGACTGTTGGCTTTATATCCCATATTCAAGTAATTTTTTAAAAATCAGAAAAATCATTTTATGCATTATTTATTGTGGATTTAACATTTTAACATAGTTTTTAAGTGATACCAGAGATTCACAAAATATAGTTATTTATAATTATGTGGAGGCTAGACTTTGAAGACTGATAGGAGCCATAAAGGCCATATACACTCATATCACCATGTAGTATTGTTGTCCCATTTTTCTTTTTATGAATGTGCTTTATGATATACATCTTCACAACCAAGATAATCACGATGGTATGATCACTCATCTAGAGCCAGACATCCTGGAATGTGAAGTCAAGTGGGCCTTAGAAAGCATCACTATGAACAAAGCTAGTGGAGGTGATGGAATTCCAGTTGAGCTCTTTCAAATCCTGAAAGATGATGCTGTCAAAGTGCTGCACTCAATATGTCAGCAAATTTGGAAAAACTCAACAGTAGCCACAGGATTGGAAAAGTCAGTTTTCATTCCAATCTCAAAGAAAGGCAATGCCCAAGAATGCTCAAACTACCACATAATTACACTCATCTCACACGCTAGTAGAGTAATGCTCAAAATTCTCCAAGCCAGGTTTCAGCAATATGTGAACTGTGAACTTTCAAATGTTCCAGCTAGTTTTAGAAAAGGCAGAGGAACCAGAGATCAAATTGCCAACATCTGCTGGATCACTGAAAAAGCAAGAGAGTTCCAGAAAAACATCTATTTCTGCTTTATTGACTATGCCACAGCCTTTGACTGTGTGGATCACAGTAAACTGTGGAAAATTCTGAAAGACATGGGAATACCAGATGACCTGACCTGCCTCTTGCAAAACCTATTTGCAGGTCAGGAAGCAACAGTTAGAACTGGATATGGAACAACAGACTGGTTCCAAATAGGAAAAGGAGTAAAACAAGGCTGTATATTGTCACCCTGCCTATTTATATTCTATGAAGAGTACATCATGAGAAACACTGGACTGGAAGAAGCACAAGTTGGAATCAAGATTGCCAGGAGAAATATCAATAACCTCAGATATGCATATGACACCACCCTTGTGGCAGAAAGTGAAGGGAACTAAAAAGCCTCTTGATGAGAGTGAAAGAGGAGAGTGAACAAGTTGGCTTAAAGCTCAACATTCAGAAAACGAAGATCATGGCATCTGGTCCCCTCAGTTCATGGCAAATGGATGGGGGAACAGTGGAAATAGTGTCAGACTTTATTTTTGGGGGCTCCAAAATCACTGCAGATGGTGACTGCAGCCATGAAATTAAAAGACACTTAATCCTTGGAAGGAAAGTTATGACCAACCTAGATAGCATTTTCAAAAGCAGAGACAATACTTTGCCGACTAAGGTCCATCTAGTCAAGGCTATGGTTTTTCCAGTGGCCATGTATGGATGTGAGAGTTGGACTGTGAAGAAAGCTGAGTGCCGAAGAATTGATGCTTTTGAACTGTGGTGTTGGAGAAGACTCTTGAGAGTCCCTTGGACTGCAAGGAGATCCAACCAGTCCATTCTAAAGGAGATCAGCCCTGGGTGTTCTTTGGAAGGAGTGATGCTAAAGCTGAAGCTCCATTACTTTGGCTACCACATGTGAAGAGTTGACCCATTGGAAAAGACTCTGATGCTGGAAGGGATTGGGGGTGGGAGGAGAAGGGGATGACAGAGGATGAGATGCCTGGATGGCATCACCGACTCGATGCACATGAGTTTGAGTGAACTCCGGGAGTTGGTGATGGCCAGGAGGCCTGGCGTGCTGCAGTTCATGGGGTTGCAAAGAGTCAGACACAACTGAGCAACTAAACTGAACTGATTGTATAATAGTATAGTTGTCTCAAAATAGGAAAAAGTCATGGGCTGACTCTAATAATGACTAACAATTTAAATAGGTCTTCAGTTTACCTCAGGTGTAGATTTTAAATATTTTTCCAGATTTGGGAACTATTTCCAGTAATAAATCATAAACCATGTTGGCAGAAACATTCTCTAGACTTTCTTTAATTTTGGCTATTACTAGTATATTTATTTCCCTCCTGCACAGGCTTTTTTCTCTAAGGTTAGTACAATTTTTATGCAGAGTCATGATAACTCAGTGATATGTGTAAACTAAGAAGCTGGCTTATCTTCCAAATGCTAAGAAAAGTGCTTCATGCCAAACTTGTTAATAATTGTTTCAGAGGATAACTCATTTTATTTTTTCATTAAGGTACACTGCCAAAGTTTAAATATCAGTACCTTTATAATCAGGAATCATGACTTTGAGTCTCAAAGCATAAGATCTAAAATTAATAATAAGCTACATGTTTACTGGTGGGTGGAAGATCTATTGATAAAGGGAAGAAAAATTTAATGTTCAACACACAGACCCACTTTTCCATTAGCAAAAGGGTTATTACATAAACTTATTTTCACTGTGTAGATATTTGGATGGCAATTATTTGAGGGGGAAAAGTAAAGTAGGTCAAACAAAGCAGAAGAGACCGAACAAGCATCAGAGCAGAAATACCTCAAAGGTTTTGTAAACAACTGATTCTAAGAAGTCCCTGACTAACTTGAACTGCAAGGAGATTGAACCAGTCCATTCTAAAGGAGATCAGTCCTGGGTGTTCATTGGAAGGACTGATGTTGAAGCTGAAACTCCAATACTTTGGCCACCTGATGCGAAGAGCTGACTCATTTGAAAAGACCCTGATGCTGGGAAAGATTAAGGGCAGGAGGAGAAGGGGATGACAGAGGATGAGATGGTTGGATGGCGTCACCAACTCAGTGGACAGGGGTTTGGGTAAACTCTGGGAGTTGCTGATGGACAAGGAGGCCTAGTGTGCTGAGGTTCATGGGGTCACAAAGAGTCAGACATGACTGAGAGACTGAACTGACTGAAACAACTGATTCTAAGAAGTCACTGACTAACAAGCTGAGCAAGGCCAGAAGGCCTAAGTCCTTGAGGAGCAGTATCCACCATGGGGCCCTGGGAGCGGGGACTTCAAGGGCAAGTGAGAGAATCAAAGCATCTCCAAACAGTATTGAAAGTGGGACAAATGATTTGCAATGGTTCATTTTCCCAGCCCCACTCTCTCAAAAGCGCTGGTTGATCAGCTGTGTCTGATTCTTTGCAACCCTGTGGGCTGACTGGACTCTGTTCATAGCATTCTCTAAACAAGAATACTGGAGTGAGTTGACATTTCTTTCTCCATGGGATCTTCTCTCTCAGGTTAGTGTCAGTTCTGATTTGGCAGCGAGACTACAGGTGAAGCTAAGGAAAACCGACTGAGCAGTAATGGGAGAAAATCATATTCTTGGAGGCATTTTTCTAAAAATTCAAAGGAGGAAATACACACTTAGTGTCATTTGTAATTCCTCCCTTAAGTCATGCTTATTTCCAGTCTAGGAAGTAACTTATTTCTGTACTTTGTGATCAATAGCCAAGAATCTTATAAAGAAAATAATCAGAGATCAAATGGAGAATGGAAAAATGTTGTGGGGCCAGAAAACCTTAATCATGCCCACTAAACCATTCCCAGTGTTCCACCCCATTCCCAAAGTGTAACCTTCCATGATCCCAGATCCCATGGGACTGTGGCTCCACATGAAAGCATGTCTTTGGGAAGAATGAATTTCCTTTCTTTCACACAACTCTGGTTATAATCCAATCCTTTCTCTTGCTCTCCTCATTCCCTTTAGATTTTTAGCTTTTTCTGCTATCTCGATCAAACATAAATTAAGCTTAGCATCTTCATTTTTAAAGGGTCAGTATTGATCCTTCACAAGAATATTACTAAGAATGATGCTGCTCTCCTCCATTCACTCAATTCTGACCTGTCATCTCATATTCCCCTGAGATACTAGTAGAAATTGAATGTGCTGTTTTTTAACACTGTGTCTAATCCAAATATAGAGCTAATTCCAAAGATTATCTCTTATGTGTTAATTACTGTTGTATAGCAAAGTGATTCAGTTAAATATACACATGTTCTTTTTCATATTCTTTTCAATTATGGTTTACTGCAGGTTATTGAACATAGCTCCCTGTGCTATACAGTAGGAACTTGTTCTTTATCCATTCTATACACATCAGTTTGCATCTGCTAATCCAAAATGCCAAATCCAACCCTGTCCAATCTCACTTCCCCTTGGCAACCACCCGTCTATGTCTATGTCCATGATACTGTTTCTGTTTCATATATAGATATATTTAGTTATCTTTTAGATTCCACATATGAGATATCATATGGTATTTGTCTTTTTCTGATTTCCTTCACTTAGTATGAGACTTTCTAGTTGCATCCATGTTACTGTAAATGGTATTGATTTGTTCTTTTCTATGACGGAATAGTATTCTATTTTATATATGGTTTTGATATCATATTCATGTGCAGGTGATTTCCTACCTATACTTATGTTTGCCTTTACTGGCCAGCTTCTCCATTGATAATTTTCTTGTTTCTAGTAGCGGCAATTTTTTACTGCTTAGAGAAATTTCTTTGTCAAATCTGGTCTGATGGTGCTGAGTTTTCTTAGCTTTTACTTGTCTGTAAAGCTTTTGATTTCTCTATCAAATATGAATAAGAGTCTCACTGAGTAGAGTATTCTTGATTGTAGGTTGCTCCCTTTCATCACTTTAAATATACCCTGCCCTCTGACTTGCAAAGTTTCTACTGAGAAATCAGCTTATAGTCTAATGGCAGTTCCCTTACATATTTGTTGCTTTTGCTTTGCTGTTTTTAACATTTTTTGTCTTTAATTTTTGTCAATTTGATTACTATATGCCTTTGTGTGTTTTTCCTTGGTTTTATCCTGCCTAGGACTCTGTGCTTCCTGGTCTTAAGAGACTATTTCCTTTGCCATGCTAGAAAGTTTTCAGCTATCATCTCTTCAGATAGAATTTTTTAGGTTCTTTCTCTCTCTCTTTCTCTCTTTTTTCTGGGACACCTATACTGTGAATGGTGGTGCATTTAATGTTTTCTCAGATACCTCTTAGATTGTCTTCTTTCATTTTTATTCTTTTTTACTTATTTTGTTCCATGGCAGTGATTTCCACCATTCTGTCTTTCAGGTCACTTCTCTGTTCTTCCTGTTACTCTGTTACTGATTCCTTCTAGTGTATTTTTCATTTTAATTATTGCATTGCTCATCTCTCTTTATTTGTTCATTAGTTCTTCTAGGGCTTTGTTAAACATTTCTTGTATCTTCTCAATTTATGCTCTCATTCTTTTTTTCCAAGATATTAAGTCATTTCACTGTCATTATTTTGAATTCTTTCTGATAGATTGCCAATCTCCACTTTATTTAGTTGTTCTGGAGTTTTATGTTGTTCCTTCATCTGGGACATATTCCTCTGCCATCTCACGTTGTCTAACTTACCGTGATTTCAGTGCTGTTCCATATGCTGCAAGATTCTAGTTCTGGCTTCTGATTTCTTCCCTCGAGTGGGTGAGGCTGTCTAAGAGGCTTGTATATGCTTCTTGAAGTCAAGGAGTGGCTCCTGTCTAATATGTATAGCTGATTCTTTTCCCTCTGGTGGACAGGACCATGCTCAGGAACACTTTAAGCAGCCCGTCTGCTGATGAGTTGGTCTGTGTTCCCACTCTTTTGGCTATTTGGCCTGAGGTATCCCAGCTTCGAAGCCTACAGGTTTTTGGTTGGGGTTAGGTCTCAGTGGGAACTAGTATCCTCCATGAAGACTCATACCAATCATCTGAGGTGCCACTGCAAATGTCCTTGTCTCTGAAGTGAGGCATAGCCACTCCTTGCCTCTGCAGGAGATCCTCTAATACTAGCAGGTAGATTCTGGTCCAGTCTCTTATTAGGTCACTGCTTTTTTCTCTGGGTCTTGGTGTGCATTAGATCTTGTGTAAACTCTCCAAGAGTGGAGTGGTTTTTTTTTTTTTTTTTTGTTTCCCACAGTCTTGTGGAATTCCTGTGACAAACCCCTCTGGTTTTCAAAGAAATGTTCCTAGGGTCTTCTGTTACAGTTGCCAGGCCCTTAAGCTGGGATGCCTGATGTGGGGCTTATGACTTTCACATCTGTGAAAGAACTGTAATATAACTGTTTTTCAGTTTGTGGTTCACCCACCTGGCAGGTATGTGACTGGATTTTATCAAAATTGCATCCCTCCTATCACCTCATTGTAGTTTCATCTTTGTCTTTGGGTGTAGGGTAGCTTTTTGGTAGTTTCCAGTGGGGTTTTGTTTGTTTGTTTGTTTGTTTGTTTGTTTTGGTTGATTGTTGTTCAGTAGTTAATTGTGACTTTGGTGTTTTTGAAAGAAGAGGTGAGCTTATGTCCATCTACTCTGCCATCTTTCCAGCAAGTCCTTTACATTCTCTCTCTGATATTTCATTATTGATATAAAGGAATGCAATCAGTTTCTGTATGTTGATCTTGTATCCTGCTATTTTACTGAATATCAGTTCCATTAGTTTTTGTGTGGAGTCTTTAGGGTTTTCTATACATAGTATCATATCATCTTCATGTAATGACAACTTTATCTATTTCCTTCCAATTTGGATAATTTTTATTTATTTTTTTGTCTGACTGCTATAAGTAGGATTTCTAACACTATGTTGAAGAGAAATGGTGAGAATGGGCATCCTTGTCTTGTTCCAGATTTTAGCAGGAAAGATTTCAACTTTTCTCCATTCAGTATTATATTGCAATGCATTTACCATAAATAGCGTTCACTATTTTGAGATCTATGCCCTGTATATCACTTTGGTAAGAGTTTTTATTATGAATGTATGCTGAATTTTTCAAATGCATTTTCTGCATCTATTGAGATGTCTTTTCTTTTGTTTATGTGGTGTAACATTTTGATTGGGTTGTGTATGTTGTACTGCTTTTGTGAACTTGGAATGAATCCCACTTTGTCATGGTGTATGATCTTTTTCATGTGCTGTTAGATTTAGTTTATTAATATTTGGCTGAGAATTTTTGCATCTATATTCATATTGGCCTGCAGTTTTCTTTTTTAGTGTTTTCTTTTGTCTAGTTTTGGTATCTGGATCATGGTGGCTTCACAGAATGTCCTTGGGAGTGTTTCTTCCTCTTCAGTTTTTTGGAAGAGCTATTTTTTTTTCTTCTTGATTCAGTTTTTGTGAACTCTATGTTTCTGTCCATTTCTTCTAGGCTGTCAAATATGTTGATATATATTTGTTCATAGAATTTCCTTATAACCTTTTTATGTCTCTGGTGTCAATTGTTATGTCTCCTTTTTCATTTCTTATTTTGTTTATTTGTGTTCTTTTTAGTGAGCCTGGTCAGATGGTTGTCAAACTTGTTTTTTCTCTAAGTGAAGTAGCTCTTGATTTTATTGAGTTTTTCTACTGTTTCTTAAAACTCTATTTTCTTTGTTATTTCCTTCCTTCTTCTGACTTTAGGTTTTGTTTGTTCTGCTTTTTCTATTTCATTTTAAAAGGCAGATAATAATTTTTATTTGAGATTTCTTTTCTTTTGTTTCTTGAGGAAGGTCCATGTTACTAAAACTTCCTGCTAATAATTGGTTTTGCTACATCTCATTTTTTTTGAAATTCTGTTTTCATTGTCATTTGTCTCAACTTATTTTTAATTTCTTCTTTGATTTCATTGTTTACCATTGGTTTTTCAGTAGCATGTTGTTTAGTCTCCATGTAATCCCCCCCCACACACCCTTATTTCTTTTTCTGTGGCTAATTTCTAGTTTCATGCCTCATTAGTCTGAAAAAATGCTTGAGATAATATCTATACTCTTCAATTTGTTGAGACTTGTTTTGTGTCCTAGTATGTAATTAATCCTGGACAATGCTGCATGTATACTTGAAAAGGTATTTTTTTTTGAGGGGGGGATGTAATATCCTCAAAATATAAATAAAATTTAATTCTTCTTTTGCATCATTTAGCACCTCTGTTGCTTTGTTGATTCTTTGGAAGATCTACCCATTGATGTTAGTGGGATATTAAACTTTCCTATTATTGTTTCCTGCCAATTTCACCCTTCGTGTCTGTTAGTATTTGTTATATATATTTGGGAGCTCCTATGTTAGGTGCATACATGTTGACAAGTGTAAAATCTTCTCATACTGATCTTTGCAACAGTATATAAATAAAGGTGTCCTTCACCTTTATTTATGGCCTTTGTTTTAAAGTATGCTTTCTAATATAAGCATTGCAGCATCCACTTTCTTGTCACTTTTGCTTGCATAGAGTATATTTTTCCATCCCTTTACTTTCAATCCTTTGCCCCGAAGTGGTTCTCTTTCAGGCAGGATAAGTTAGGTTCCTGTTTTTCTTTTGATTTTTAATCTAATTTTCCACCCTATGTCTTTTGGTTGGAGTATTTTGTTCAACAATATTTAAGATAATTATTGATAAAGATGTAGTTACTATTATGTTAAACCTTGGTTTCCAATTCAATTTTATATTTCTTCTTTTCTTTTTCTTATTTTCCTTTTGTGGCTTGATGAACATTTTTTGTATATACTTATATTCTCTTCTTTTGGATTTATAAATAAATTCCATTTTTTAATTTGTAGGGACCTTGTTTTTTGAGTACATTAAAGCCTTCTTATATTTACTATCATTTAAACTGTTAGTCTTATAGGCTCAAACAGATTCTAAGGGAAAATTTACATATTGTCTTACTTTCCTACCCCACATTTTATGATTTTTATGTCCAGTTTTACATCTTCATCTTCATCCCAGTGGTTTTAATTATGATCATTATTAAATTTACAATTTTTTTAAAATCTGTGTACTATGTGATTTATTTTCCAAATGTAATTTTTTTCTCTTCTATGGATTTTTTCTTCTTTTCTATTTAGAGAAGAGTTTTCAATCATTTTTGTGGTTGTTGTAATTCACTTGCTAGGTCATGTATGACTGCCACCTCATGGACTGCAGCACCAAGGTTCCTTGTCCTTCACTATCTCTCAGAGTTTAGCTAACTCATTCCATTGAGTTGGTGATGCCATCCAACCACCTTATACTCTGTTGTTCCCTTCCCCTCTTGCGTTCAATCTTTTCCAGCATCAAGGTCTTTTCCAATGAGTTGGCTCTTGCATCACATGGCCAAAGTACTGGAATTTCAGCTTCTGCATCAGTCCTTTCAATGAATATTCAAGATTGATTTCTTTGAGAATTGAATGGTTTGATCTTCTGGCTGTCCAAAGGACTGTCAAAACTCTTGTCTGAAACACAATTCAAAAGCATCTATTTTTTGGTGGTCAGCTGTCTTTATCATCCAGCTCTCACATACATATATGACTACTAGAAAAACTACAGCTTTGACTATACAGACAGTTATTGGCAAAGTGATATCTCTGCTTTCAATACTTTGTCTAGGTTTGTCATTGCTTCCTTCCAAGGAGCAAGTATCTCTTAATTTCATGGCTACAGTGACCATCTGCAGTGATTTTGGAGCATAAGAAAATAAAACCTGCCACTGTTTCCACTTTTCCCTCATCTTTTTGACATGAAGTAATGGGCTCAGATGCCATGATTTTAGTTTGCTGACTCTTGACTTTTAAATCAGCTTCTTAACTCTCCTCTTCCACCTGCTTTAAAAAGCTCTTTAGCTCCTCTTTACTTTCTGCCATTAGAGTGGTATCATCTGGTTATCTGAGGTTGTTGATATTCTTGCCATGAATCTAGATTCCAGTTTGTGATTTATCCAGCCAAGAATTTCACATTTAATATTCTGTATATAAATTAAATAAGCAGAGTACAATATACAGCCTTGATGTACTTTTTTTCACATTTTTGAGCCAGTACATTGTTCCAGAGATCAACTTGTGAACATCTATTGGATCATAGAAAAAAAAAGAGAGTTTCAGAAAAACATCTATCTCTGCTTTACTGACTACGCCAAAGCCTTTGACTGTGTGGATCACAAGAAACTGAGAAAATTCTTAAAGAGATGGGAATACCAGACCACTTTACCTGCCTCCTGAGAAATCTGTAAACAACAGTTAGAACTGAACATGGAACAATGGACTGGTTCCAAATTGGGAAAGGAGTATGTCAAGGCTGTCTATTGTCACCCTGATTATCTAACTTATATGCAGAGTACATCATGAGAAATGCTGGGCTGGAAGAAGCACAAGCTAGAATCAAGATTGCCAGGAGAAATATCAATAACCTCAGATATGCAGATGACACCACCTTAATGGCAGAAAGCAAAAAAGAACTAAAGAGCCTCTTGATAAAAGTGAAGGAAGGGAATGAAACATCTGGCTTAAAACTCAACATTTGAAAAATGAAGATCATGGCATCCGATCCCATCACTTCAGGGCAAATAGATGGGGAAACAATGGAAACAGTGACAAACTTTATTTTCTTGGCCTCCAAAATCACTGAAAATGGTCAGTGCAGCCATGAAATTAAAAGATGCTTGCTCCTTGGAAGAAAAACCATGGCAAACCTAGGTAGCTTATTAAAAAGCAGAGACATTACTTTGCTGACAAAGGTCCATCTAATCAATGCTATGGTTTTTTCCAGTAGTCATGTATGGATGTGAGAGTTGGACCATAAAGAAAGCTGAGAGCCAATGAATTGTGGTGTTACAGAAGACTCTTGGGAGTCCCTTGGACTGCAAAGAAATCAGATCATTCAATCCTAAAGGAAATAAGTGCTGAATATTCATTGGAAGGATTAATGCTGAAGCTGAAGCTCCAGTACTTTGGCCACCTGATGTGAAAAACTAAATCCTTGGAAAAAACTCTGATGTTGGGAAAGATTGAAGGGAGAAGGAGAAGGGGCTGACAAAGGATGAGATGGTTGGATGGCATCGCCAACTCCCTGGACATGAGTTTGAGCAAACTCTGGATGTTGGTGATGGACAGGGAAGCCTGAAGTGCTGTAGTCCATGGGGTAAAAAAGAGTCAGACACGACTGAGAGACTGAACTGAAATTAACTGATTGTTCCATTTCTGGTTCTACCTCTTGCTTCTTGTCCTGCATACAGGTTTCTCAGGAGACAGTTAAGGTGTTCTGGTATTCCTGTCTCTTTAAGAATTTCCCACAATTTATTGTGACCCCACACAGTCAATTGCTTTAGCATACTCAATGAAGTAGAAGTAGACGTTTGCCTGAAATGTCCTTGTTTCATCTATTATCCAAAGGATGTTGGCAATTTGATCTCTTGTTCCTCTGCCATTTCTAAATCAAGCTTAAACGTCTGGAAGTTTTTGGTTCATATACTATTAAAGTCTAGCTTAAAGGATTTTGAGCATTAACTTGCTAGTATGTGAAATCAGTATAATTGTGCAGTAGTTTTAGTGCTCTTTGACATTGCCTGTCTGAGATTGGAATGAAAACTGAGGTTTTCCAATCCTGCAGCCGCTGCTGAGTTTTCCTAATTTGCTGACATATTGCCTGCAGCACTTTAACAGCATCATCTTTTAGGCTTGAAATGCCTCAGCTGGAATTCCATCCCCTCCACTACATTTGTTCATAGTAATGCTTCCTAATACCTTTCTATTTTATACTCCAGGATGTCCGGCTCTATGTTAGTGACCACACCATCATGATTATCCAAGTCATTAAGACCTTTTTTGTAAAGTTCTTCTATGTATTCTTGCCATCTCTTCTTTATCTCTTCTGCTTCTCTTATGTCCTTGCCATTTCTGTCCTTAATTCTGCCCATCTTTGCATAAAATTTTCCCTTAATATCTCCAATATTCTTGAAGAATTTTCTCTTACATTGTTGGAAGAGGGTGTTTGCTTTGGCCAGAGCATTATTTTCACAAAGCTCTGTTAATTTCCCTTGCTTCATTTTGTACTCAAAGGCCAAAGTTACCTATTACTCCACGTATCTCTTAGCTTTCTACTTTTGTATTGCAGTGCCTTATGATGGAAAGGACCTCCTTTTTTGGCTAATTCTAGAAAGTCTTGTAGGTCTTCATAGAACTATTTGACTTCAGCTTCTTTGGCATTAGTGTTTGGGACATAGACTTGGATTACTGTTATGTAGAATGGTTTGTCTAAAAAAAACTGACATCATTTCTTTGTTTTTAAGATTGCACCAAAATACTGCATTTGGACTCTTTTGGTGATTATGAGGGGGTACTCCTTTCCTTCTAAGGGATTCTTGCCCACAGTAGTAGATATAATAGTCAGCTGAATTAAATTTACCCATTCTCATCCATATTAGTTTAATAGTTCCAAAGATGTCAATGTTCACACTTGCCATCTCCTACTTGAAGGTCTCAGTTCAGTTCAGTCACTCAGTCATGTCCATCTCTTTGCAACCCCATAATCACGGCACCCCAGGCTTCCCTGTCCACCACCAACTCCTGGAGTCTACTCAAAGTCATGTCCCTAGAGTCAGTGATGCCATCCAGCCATCTCATCCTCTGTCATCCCCTTCTCCTCCCGCCCCCAATCCCTCCCAGCATCAGGGTCTTTTCCAATGAGTCAACTCTTCGCACGAGGTGGCCAAAGTATTGGAGTTTCAGCTTTAGCATCAGTCCTTCCAAAGAACACCCAGGACTGATCTCCTTTAGGATGGACTGGTTGGACCTTCTTGCAGTCCAAGGGACTCTCAAGAGTCTTCTCCAACACTACAGTTCAAAAGCATCAATTCTTCAACACCCAGCTTTCAACACCATCCAAATCTCACATTCATACATGACCACTGGAAAAACCAGAGCCTTGACTAGATGGAACCTTGTTGGCAAAGTAATGACTCTGCTTTTTAATATGCTGTCTAGGTTGATCATAACTTTCCTTCCAAGGAGTAAGCGTCTTTTAGTGTCATGGCTGCAGTCACCATCTGCAGTGATTTTGGAGCCCAAAATATAAAGTCTGACACTGTTTCCACTGTTTCCCCATCTATTTCCCATGATCTAATGGGACAAGATGCCATGATCTTAGTTGTCTGAATGTTGAGCTTTAAGCCAACTTTTTCACTCTCCTCTTTCACTTTCATCAAGAGGCTGTTTAGTTCCTCTTCAGTTTCTGCCATAAGGATTGTGTCATCTGCATATCTAAGGTTCTTGATATTTCTCCAGGCAATCTTGATTCCAGCTTGTGTTTCTTCCAGTCCAGCATTTCTCATGATGTATTCTGCATATAAGTTAAATAAGCAGGGTGACAATATACAGCTTTGACGTACTCCTTTTCCTGTTTGGAACCAGTCTGTTGTTCCATGTCCAGTTCTAGCTGTTACTTTCTGATCTGCATATAGGTTTCTCAAGAGGAAGGTCAGGTGCTCTGGTAAACCCATCTCTTTCAGAATTTTCTGCAGCTTATTGTGATCTACACAGTCAAAGGCTTTGGCATTATCAATAAAGCAGAAGTAGATGTTTTTCTGGAACTCTCTTGCCTTTTCCATGATCCAGTGGATGTTGGTAATTTGATGTCTGGTTCCTCTCCTTTTCTAAAATTAACTTGAACATCAGGAAGTTCATGGTTCATGTATTGTTGAAGCCTGGCTTGGAGAATTTTGAGCATTATTTTACTAGCATGTGAGATGAATGCAATTGTGCAGTAGCTTGAGCATTCTTTGGCATTGCCTTTCTTTGAGATTGGAATGAAAACTGACCTTTTCCAGTCCTGTGGCCACTGCTGAGTTTCCAAATTTGCTGGCATATTGAGTGCAACATTTTCACAGCATCATCTTTCAGGATTTGAAATAGCTCAACTGGAATTCCATCACCTCCACTAGCTTTCTTCGTAGTGATGCTTTCAAAGGCCCATTTGACTTCACATTCCAGGATATTTGTCTCTAGGTGAGTGATCACACCATCGTTATTATCTGGGTCATGAAGATCTTTTTTGTACAGTACTTCTGTGTATTCTTGCCACCTCTTCTTAATATCTTCTGCTTCTGTTAGGTCCATACCATTTCTGTCCTTTATCAAGCCCATCTTTGCATGAAATGTTCCCTTGGTATCTCTAATTTTCTTGAAGAGATCTCTAGTCTTTTTCATTCTGTTGTTTTTCTCTATTTCTTTGCATTGATCACTGAGGAAGACTTTCTTATCTCTCCTTGCTATTCTTTGGAACTCTGCATTCAAGTGGGAATATATTTCCTTTTCTCCTTTGCTTTTCGCTTTACTTCATTTCACAGCTATTTGTAAGCCCTCGTCAGACAGCCATTTTGCTTTTTTTTGCATGTGTTTTCCATTGGGATGGTCTTCTATTTCTCACTTCCACTGTATATCATAAGGGATATTATTTAGGTCATACCTGAATGGTCTAGTGGTTTTCCTTACTTTCTTCAATTTAAGTCTAAATTTGGCAATAAGGAATTCATGATCTGATCCACATTCTCAGTCTTGTTTTTGCTGACTGTATAGAGCTTCTCCATCTTTGGCTTCAAAGAATATTATCAATCTGATTTCAGTGTTGACCATCTGCTGACATCCATGTGTCGAGTCTTCTCTTGTGTTGTTGTAAGAGGTTGTTTGCTATAACCAGTGCTTTCTATTGGCAAAACTCTATTAGCCTTTGCCCTGCTTCATTCTGAACTCCAAGGCCAAATTTGCCTGCCACTCCAGGTGTTTCTTTACTTCCTACTTTGGCATTCCAGTCCCATATAATGAAAAGGACACCTTTTGGGGGTGTTAGTTCTAAAAGATCCTGTAGGTCTTCATAGAACCATTCAATTTCAGCTTCTTCAGCATTACTGGTTGGAGCATAGGCTTGAATTACCATGATATTGAATGGTTTGCCTTGGAAACAAACAGAGATTATTCTGTTGTTTTTGAGATTGCATCCAAGGACTGCATTTTGGACTCTTTTGTTGACCATGATGGCTACTCCATTTCTTCTAAGGGATTCCTGCCCACAGTAGTAGATAGAATGGTCATCTGAGTTAAATTTACCCATTCCAGTCCATCTTAGTTCGCTGATTCCTAGAAGATCGACATCCGCTCTTGCTATTTCCTGTTTGACCAGTTCCTATGAAATATTGCTCTTTACAGCATTGAACCTTGCTCCTATCACCAGTCACATCCACAACTGGGTATTGTTTTTGCTTTGGCTCCATCCTTTTTTTCTTTCTGGAGCTATTTCTCCACTGATCTCCAGTAGCATATTGGGCACCTAATGACCCTGAGAGTTCCTCTTTCAGTATCCTATCATTTTGCCTTTTCATACTGTTCATGGGATTCTCAAGCCAAGGATACTGAAGTGGTTTGCCATTCTCTTCTCCAGTAAGCCACATTCTGTCAGACCTCTCCTCCATGACCTGTCCATCTTGAGTGGCCTCACATGGTATGACTTAGTTTCATTGAGTTAGACAGGCTGTGGTCAGTGTGATCTGATTGGCTAATTTCTATATTACCTTGATTCATGGACTTAACATTCCAGGTTCCTATGCAATATTATTTGTTACAGCATATGACTTTACTTTTGCCACCAGACACATCCACAAGTTGACATCATTTCTGCTTTGGTCCAGCCCTTCATGCTTTCTAGAGCCATTTCTCTGCTTTTCCACAATAACATATTGGACACCTACTGACTTGGGAGCTCATCTTTCAATTTCATATCTGTTTATCTTTTCATACTGTTTACAGGGTTCTTGAGGTAAGAATACTGAAGTGGTTTTCTGTTCACTTCTCCAATTTTCTTTTAGGATGAGTTTATTTTTTCTGTATTCTTTTAGTTTTTATTTTCTGAGAAATTCTTTACTTCTGTCTCTATTCTAAATGATAATCTTACTGGTTAGAGTATCCTAAGTTGCAATTTTTCCCTTTCAGGACTTTGAATATATCTTGTCATTCCCTTCTGGGTTACATCTTTTCTTTAGAGATATGAACTGATAGTGTTACCTGGGGTTTCCTTGTAATTAACTCTGTTTTTCCCTTCTTTTCTTTAGAATCCTCTCTTCATTTTAACTTTTATAATTTTTTTTTTATAGTATGTCTTGATGCAAGTGCATTTAGGCTCAATTTATTTGGGACCCTCTCTGCTTCCTGTTCCTGAATATCTATTTCCTTCTTTAGGTTTGGTAAATTTTCAACCATTATTTCTTCAAATACATTTTTTATCTCCTTTTCTCTTTTTTCACCTTCCAAAATCCCTCTTATATGTAGGTTGGCATGTTTTTATTGCATTTGTTACAATATTGCTTCTGTTTTATGTTTTAGTTTTTTGACCATGAGTCCTATGGGATCTTAGCTCCCCGACCTCACCCTCCTCATTGAAGCCTCACCCACTGCATTTGAAGGCCAAGTCCTGACCACTGGGCCACCAGGAAAGTCTCTGGTGTGCTTTATATTATTCCATGTATCTCTTATATTGCTTTCATTTTTTTCATTTGAGTTTCTCTCTGCTGTCATGGTTGGGTGATTTACATTCTATCTTCCAGGTCACATATTTGTCCTGTATTATTCATTCTGCTATTCATTGCCTTTAGCCAAATTTCATCTCTGCAAGTAAGTTTTCTAATTTTTATTAGTTCTTCTTTATAGCTTACAGTTCATTTTTTTTTTAGTATTCTGAATTTCTGTTAATTGACTTAATTCCTTCAGTATTTTCATTATCTCTGTATTGAAACCAGTGTCAATTAGACTGAAGAGGTCTGCTTCATTTTATTTTCTTCCAGGAGAATGCATTTAGTTTTTTTTAACTGGGAGCAATTTCTCTGACTCTTCATTTCACTTGTATTTCTCTTACTCTAAGAATATAGGAAAAACAATTATCTACTGTCATCTTAGAGAGTTATTTATATGGGGGGTCTTCCTTGTGTGACTTTTGTGGGTTTAATATGTTCAATGCAAGAGTTCTTTTTAGTAAGGATGCTTGTTGCCTTTTTCCTTAGCATGTACTGGTTGTTATCTTCTTTATAGGAGGTGTGCAGATATGGTGGCTACTGCCTGGTCTTGGAGTTCTTGGCAGTGATAAGCAGCTCAACTTTGCCTCCTGAGTATGCAGTGGGAGTGGAAGAAGCTTGCAATCATTTCTGTAGTTTTGGTGGGTGACAGTGGGTGCCTGAGACCACTTCTGATATCAGGGAGGAAGGTAGCAGGTGATAGCAACCACACCTGGGATCCAAGAGTGAGGTGGCACTGGCCTGTGATCTCCCCTAGAGCGCATGCATGCAGTGTCCTCCCCTCTGCGAGAAGACACACAAGGAGAAAGGCTACAGTCTATGCCCTGTCCCTCCCTTCAAACAATGGTGACTAGAATCTAAGGCAGCCCAGGCTTCTTCCACATACACCTCCAGCCACAGTTGCACTGAATTCCAGCATCCCCACCCCACCCCCACCCAAATCTATCTCCACACAGCGAACCCTCCTTTCCTTGTTTCGAATCTCTGAAACTCAGGATCCAGCATCCAGTTCCTGGCAGCACCAGTGGATGCTTGTGTCAGGATGGACTGCGCATGTTGGCAGCACTGATCATCTGTGCAGTTTTTCATCTTCTCTGGCTGTTGTGAACCGGCTGCTGCATTCTCCTCTGAGGTTCTGAAGCTCCATTTCTTTACCAGCCACTTCCTCACTGGTGAGAGGGCTTCCCAGGGTGCAGGAACATTTCTTCTTTCATAGCTCCTGCCCAGCGGTGCAAGTCCCATCCCAAGTACTTGCTCATTTTTTTTTCTTTTATCCTATAATTATTTGATGATTTTCTTGCCTTTTCAGCAGTCTGAGGTCTTCTGCCAGAGTTCAGTAGATGTTCTGTGAGAATTCTTCCACATATAGATGTATTTTTGTTGTAGCTGTTGAAGAAGGTGAGCCTCACACCTTACTACTTTGCCACCTTGATTGCTCTCATCAATATAAAGTTATTAATTAAATATCTTAAATTATTATTTTTTGTGTGTTCTAAGTTTTCCAAATCCATTATGTGTTTTATACTTACAGCATCTTTCTATTTGGACCACCTATATTCCAAGTGTTTAATGATCTCTTATGCCTGGAAGTTAATGTGTTGAACTGAGCAGCTGTGGCCTTAAACAGAGGGCCTGGGAGGAAGAGTTTCTCTTCCTCAGATTTGTTGGGATTCCTCTGAGCCACATAGGTATTTGAAACAAAACAATTATATAAATCTTATACAATTTTTCTTTATGACTTAAAATATGCACTAAAGATAACTCTGAGACACTTTTTGAAACATTGATTGTGATTCTGATTTTAATTTGCTTTTTACCAAGTGGGCCTCTACCCTATTCATCACCCACCCTTCCCCACTCCCACCCCTACATTTATCGAGGGAACTTTCCACAAATTGTAAAGGGTTTTTTTTTTTTTTTAACCATTTTTTGGTGCTAAGGTTTGCCCAAGATAACTCATTAGGTTTTCCTCAACTTGACCTACAAACAGAGAAATGAGAAAAGATACACTGTGTTCTTTCCTTTTCACTGAATCTTGTTACTACATTGCTGTGTTCATACTGATTTTCCTTTTGAACAGCAGCTAATCTTTTATTTTTATTTTATTTTATTTTTTTTATTTTTTTTAATTTTAGTTTTTTTATTTTTTAAATTTTAAAATCTTTAATTCTTACATGCATTCCCAAACATGAACCCCCCCTCCCACCTCCCTCCCCATAACATCTTTCTGGGTCATCCCCATGCACCAGCCCCAAGCATGCTGCATCCTGCGTCAGACATAGACTGGCGATTCAATTCACATGATAGTATACATGTTAGAATGTCATTCTCCCAAATCATCCCACTCTCTCCCTCTCCCTCTGAGTCCAAAAGTCCGTTATACACATCTGTGTCTCTTTCCCTGTCTTGCATACAGGGTCGTCATTGCCATCTTCCTAAATTCCATATATATGTGTTAGTATACTGTATTGGTGTTTTTCTTTCTGGCTTACTTCACTCTGTATAATCGGCTCCAGTTTCATCCATCTCATCAGAACTGATTCAAATGAATTCTTTTTAACGGCTGAGTAATACTCCATTGTGTATATGTACCACAGCTTTCTTATCCATTCATCTGCTGATGCTAATCTTTTAAGTGGTAGATAAACTGTATCTATTTTCACTTAGAGGGAAAAAAAAAAAGTTTGCTGAGGCTGTGTAACATGTGGACCAATTTCCCATGAAGATGTTGGTGGTTGGCTGGCTGCTCAGGTTTTAATCACTCCAGTAACATGTAAATTAAGGTGTTAGTTTACTTTGGTTATTTGTTTATTCTTTTCTTAAAAAAAATTTATTTTACTTTATTTTACTTTACAATACTGTATTGGTTTGCTGTACATTGACATGAATCCACCACAGGTGTCATCTTGTTTAGGAAAAACTATTAATTAATTCTCTGTACAGTTCTCTATATAATTTTCTTCCTGAGAAGGAAATGGCAACCCACTCCAGTACTCTTGCTTGGAAAATCCCATGGACGGAGGAGCCTGGTAAGCTACAGTCCATGGGGTCGCAAAGAGCCAAACATGACTGAGCGACTTCACTTATACAAATTTAATGTAAATAAATATATATTTTAAAATACTTATTGATGACTATCATTTAATCTGCAGTATTTTGGAAAAATTGTGTTCTTTTCCCAACATATTTTTCTGAATTCTAGGTCTTGAATGGGGTGCCTTCGTTCTGAGCTTTCTGGCTACTGAAAGACAAGAGCAAACAGAAAGCTGTTATGTGTGCAAATGCCCTATCTTTACAACTGAGGAGAATGAGTATCAACAGAATTAAAATTCTTGTCTTTAAACAGGAAATGTTTCATTTCAGAGAAGTCTCCCAATGAACCCCCAGGATCCCTCCTGGGTGGAAAAGGCCTGAAGCTTTCTGTGGTGGGTGGAGGCATCCTGAGTCAGAGGGTTTAGAGGAAGGGTCCTATTGGCTCAGAGAAGATGAGTATCCTCTTCTCTGGTCATGAGAAGGCACCTTACAGTACGCTTGGAAAAAGTTGAATATTTTTAAGGACGCTCTCCTTTCCCCCATTAGTGCAATTTCTGCAGAGAATGATAGTATCTGCAGACTATGATAGTATCAGTTCAGTTCAGTTCAGGGGCTCAGTCATGTTCAACTCTTTGTGACCCCATGAATTGCAGAACACCAGACCTCCCTGTCCATCACCAACTCCCGGAGTTCACTCAAACTCACATCCATTGAGTCGGTGATGCCATCCAGCCATCTCATCCTGTGTCGTTCCCTTTTCCTTCTGCCCCCAATCCCTCCTAGCATCAGAGTCTTTTCCAATGAGTCGAGTCAACTCTTCGCATGAGGTGGCCAAAGTATTGGAGTTTCAGCTTCAGCATCAGTCCTTCCAATGAACACCCAAGACTGATCTCCTTTAGAATGGACTGGTTGGATCTCCTAGCACTCCAAGGGACTCTCAAGAGTCTTCTCCAACACCACAGTTCAAAAGCATCAATTCTTCAGTGCTCAGCTTTCTTCACAGTCCAACTCTCACATCCATACATGAACACTGGAAAAACCAGAGCCTTGACTAGACAGAGCTTTGTTGGCAAAGTAATGTCTCTGCTTTTCAATATGCTATCTAGTTTGGTCATAACTTTTCTTCCAAGGAGTAAGTGTCTTTTAATTTCATGGCTGCAATCTCCATCTGCAGTGATTTTGGAGCCCAGAAAAATAAAGTCTGACACTGTTTCCACTGTTTCCCCATCTATTTGCCATGATCTGATGGGACCAGATGCCATGGTCTTCGTTTTCTGAATGTTGAGCTTTAAACCGCTTTTTCACTCTCCTCTTTCACTCTCAAGAGGCTTTTTCATTCCTCTTCAGTTTCTGCCATAAGGGTGGTTCATCTTCATATCAGAGGTTCTTGATATTTCTCCCGGCAATCTTGATTCCAACTTGTGCTTCTTCCAGCCCAGTATTTCTCATGATTTATTCTGTATATAAATTAAATAAGCAGGATGACGATATACAGCTTTGACGTACTCCTTTTCCTGTTTGGAACCAGTCTGTTGTTCCATGTCCAGTTCTAACTGTTACTTCCTGACCTGCATATAGGTTTCTCAAGAGGCAGGTCAGGTGCTCTGGTATTCTCATCTCTTTCAGAATTTTCCACAGTTTATTGTGATCCATACAGTCAAAGGCTTTGGCATAGTCAATAAAGCAGAAATAGATGTTTTTTCTGGAACGTTCTTGCTTTTTTGATGATCCAGCGGATGTTGGCAATTTGATCTCTGGTTCCTCTCCTTTTCTAAAACCAGCTTGAACATCTGGAATTTCATGGTTCACGTATTGCTGAAGCCTGGCTTGGAGAATTTTGAGCATTACTTTACTAGCATGTGAAATGAGTGCAATTGTGCAGTAGTTTGAGCATTCTTTGGCATTGCCTTTCTTTGGGATTGGAATGAAAACTGACTTTTTCCAGTCCTGTGGCCACTGCTGAGTTTTCCAAATTTGCTGGCATATTGAGTGCAGCACTTTCACAGCATCATCTTTCGAGATTTGAAAGAGCTCAACTGGAATTCCATCACCTCCACTAGCTTTGTTCGTAGTGATGCTTTCTAAGGCCCACCTGACTTCACATTCCAGGATGTTTGGCTCTAGGTGAGTGATCATACCATCGTGATTATCTTGATCGTGAAGATCTTTTTTATACAGTTCTTCTGTGTGTTCTTGCCACCTCTTCTTAATATCTTCTGCTTCTGTTAGGTCCATACAATTTCTGTCCTTTATTGAGCCCATCTTTGCATGAAATGTTTCCTTGGTATCTCTAATTTTCTTGAAGAGATCTCTAGTCTTTCCCATTCTCTTCTTTTCCTCTATTTCTTTGCATTGATCACTGAAGAACACTTTCTTACCTCTTCTTGCTATTCTTTGGAACTCTGCATTCAGATGCTTATATCTTTCCTTTTCTCCTTTGCTTTTCACTTCTCTTCTTTTCACAGCTATTTGTAAGGCCTCCCCAGACAGCCATTTTGCTTTTTATTTTCCATGGGGATGGTCTTGATCCCTGTCTCCAGTACAATGTCACTAACCTCATTCCGTAGTTCATTAGGCACTCTATCTATCAGATCTAGTATATAATATATAGAGAAGTCTATTATAGTCTTCTTTTCCTCTGGCCCTAGCCCTGCACCTATGATATCCCCAAATATTTCTTTTTTTAATTGGTAAGCTATATTGCTGATTTTGCTCATTGTGCCAACTGCATCACTGTTCACACTGTTCACTGAACTCATGGTAGGCAAGGCACGAGCTAAGAGCCTGAATATTCCCTTGGCAAGTAACACTTAACCTTGGATTAACATCTTGCAACAGCAGTAGCTATGACAATAAACCCTATGCCTCACTCACTAGAAGAGCCACTCTTCTCATGTGTAATGCCATTATCGTCCATGGCCAAATCCAGTCCACAGTCCGTCCTTGTGAGATTGCAGGAAGGCCTCCACAGGGGCAACTCCATCCCTGTGGAGTTTCTCCTTGAGAACCCACAAAAATCCCCTACAGGCACCAGGCCCACCCCTTTAAAGGGGGAATTTCTGTAGCATTCACAACCCATCAATGTGATTTCAAATGTTTTCTAAGTATGCAAGAGAATCAAAGGGTAGTATCACATCATAGGACAGCCATCATACACTGCTACTAAATCTACATCACAGGACAGGCCTTTACAGAGTACCTTCACACAGATCAGCCCTTATTTGCATCCATGTAACCCAGATGGGACCCTGGCAAGTTTGGGCTCCCTTTGGGGTAATCTTCAAACTTTCAAAATGATGTCTTGCATGCCATCCTTCTACTTCTCTCAGTAAGGACCCACAAAAACCCCACAGGTGCTGGGCCCAACCCTGTGTCCCAGAATTGCAAAAGCCAAGCTAGCAAGGGTCCCCCTTGCATTTGCTGAAACTGCTTACCCAAGTCAATCAACTCCATCTGAGTATATGGTTGCTATGTCATGAACTCAGTCATGTTGAGTCCTTTGAGGATGTCCCTCCTGGCCCAAAGGTTGCTCATGCTTCACTTTCTGCTGCACAATGGACCTTGCTGCCAAGTAGGGACCCACAGTGTTATAATGTTCATCATCACTGTCACTTACTGTCTTGCTGTCAGAGAATCTGGGTTCTTCAGGGCCACAGGGCTCTTGCTCTAACGTCATTACACATTGCTCTAGTTCTTCCAAGCATCTCTTCACATTGCACCCCAGTGTAGCATCTCATAGAGCACTAACCTATATTCACCTTCAGGGCAGTCAGGAAAATCTGCCCCATGGTGCCAGTGGCAGTCTATGCCAATCTGTTCATCAAATGGGAACTCACCATATGAAATGCCTTTTCAGTGCTATCGGTGACCTGTCCATCACCTCCCAGTCTTCTGCCAGAGCCTGCGTGGAGAGGATGGCAGCCACGTGGTATCACATGCTATATAGTAGCCACTGGCTTCCTTTATTCAGTGGATCCTCAGACTCCTCTACCAGTTGGATATCCTGCCAACTATGCCAATTGTATTTCTTCTCATTCTGTTTGTGACAGCAGTGATGCCACCACTTTTTTCAAGTGGAGCTGATACAGGCGCACTGCACACAATAACCCAGGATCAAGAAACTACCTTGTGATGTACATGCACAGTACTATAAATAATATCAGCTGTTACAGTCATTATTTACAAAATGTGATGGCAAGAGAGCCTGAAAATGCCACCTTGGCTAATTTGCTGTCTGCCTACATAAGCAAAATATCCAAATTATGTAAATTTCCATTGTGTGTACCACGAGAATAATGTTGAAAGATATATTTCCAGTTAATACAGGGTGGGGAATTCACTGGCCCACCTAAAGAGTTATTAGCTGAACAATTGTAAAATTATTGCAATATTTTTTAAAAAGTTTGGAAACAAGCTCCCTTGCTTCCACTGCTCCAGTCCCTCCCCCATCATTCACCCTCCCAGATGCATTCATTTAAGAATGAAGAACAGGCCCAGCAGGAGGTCTGTACTAGCCATTTCTTCTAAATGGGCAGGTCTGGCCAGCAGTACCTGGACCAACATATTCTGAGTATACTCCTCAAGTGTGTATGGGGCCGGGGTGGGGGGAGGGGTTGGGGGGGTGGGAGAAAACCTTGGAAAGACATATGATGTGAAGTATCTTATGATATATTTATTAATGTTTTTAAGATTTTGTTGTTTTCATAAGATTCAAGAGTACATTGTGAAAGAAAATAACTGAAAATAGGACTATCTGTGAAAATAAATTCAATTCTAAGTTACTATGTGCTTTCTAAAAGTTCATATTTTCCTGTGTTGTTACAAGGTTTTCTATATGAATCTGGCATTGCATTAGTAGTATGTTTCAAACAGTATGAGAAAAACAAATTATCAGATTTTATCAGAGGTGGGGAATATTTACAAATCCTTAATTAAATTTGCAGTTGTTTGTCACATGGAGACAAAAACATGAAATGCCTGAGAAAAATATTTGAGACAAGGAGAAAAAAATGAAAACTGTTAGTTATGGGCACTTTTGATGCATTTTGAACAGATGTGACTTCCTATACTACACTGTATTATTAATGATCTTGAAGTTTAAATCTTAACTTCTATTTTGTGTTTGGGAGGATGAAGAATGGACAAATTAGGAACAAGCTTAATAAGTCAACAAAAGAAGGAAGATACTCGAAGAATACTTAGAACCTGATTATGTAGTTTTGAGCTCTCTTTGAAGTATTGATAAAACTAAATGAATATAATTTTAAATCCTATTTTACACCATTGGTAAGAACTTATTTTATTGCAGAGTATTTCTTTTATAGAATGAAGCTTCAATATGTAACAGAACACTGAATTTTTTTAGGCAGCTAAGACCATAAAAAGAACATATGAGGTTATTTTTAGAGGATTGGGTGATGGAGTTCTTGTGAAGGTTTTATTAGCAACTGTCAGCTGAACGTGACAAATAATTTTGGCTAAACATAGTAGGAAACTAGCGTGTTTTATCACAGGCAAAATGCTTTCAATAAAAGTATCAGAGTACAAACAAATATATACATCCAGAACTGTTTTGCCTTGGGACAGGTACAACCTTATTACTATTAGTATTATGAATTTCAATCCTTCAAAATGAGCTTATAAAAGCACAAAAGATAAATTTAAAAAGTAGGGAACTTACTAAAGGTATGAAACTTTGTGGGGTCCTTATCATGTTGATTAAATGTGTTAGAAAAATCAGGCTCTTTTTGTAGGCACGATTTTTCTTAGACTCAGTCTGTGTTTTACCAAATGTTTTCTCCATTTGCTACATTTTTTTTTCTCCAAATCTTGTTCTTTCTCTCTCTCTTCAAAATCTTTCTTAGATGTTTTATTAAAAAATTATTCCTATTAAAAATCAGTGTTAATCATGCAATAAATTCTTAAAGATAACAAAAATTGTTGGAAGTCTAAATATATTCCACCATTAACAGTGACCCAGAGGGATGGTATGGGGAGGGAGATGGGAGGGATGTTCAGGATGGGGAACACGTGTACACCTGTGGTGGATTCATGTTGATGTATGGCAAAACCAATACAATATTGTAAATTAATTAGCCTCCAATTAAAATAAATAAATTCATATTAAAAAAAGAAAGATGGTAACAATAACCCTGTATGTGAGACAGCAAAAGAGACACAGATGTATAGAAGAGTATTTTGGACTCTGTGGGAGAGGGAGAGGGTGGGATGATTTGGGAGAATGACATTGAAACATGTATAATATCATATATGAAATGAATCGCCAGTCCAGGTTCGACGCATGATGCTGGATGCTTGGGGCTGGTGCACTGGGACAACCCAGAGGGATGGTATGGGGAGGGAGAAGGGGGGGGTTCAGGATGGGGAACACGTGTGTACCTGTGGTGGATTCATGTCGATGTATGGTAAAACCAATACAATATTGTAAAGTAATTAATCTCCAATTAAAATAAATACATTTATATAAGAAAAACAGTGGAACTTTATTTTCTTTTTAACTATCTATTTTTTACCATATTTAGAGAGCATAATTTGAGAAAGATATTTTGGAAGTAATTACAAAACAAATTTCCATATCAAGGATGAAGATGTATGCTAGTAAATGCATTCTTCTTATTTCAAAACTACTGTGCAATGAGCCATAAAATAATTAAAATTTCACCTTTAAGAGTTGCAGTGGAAGGAGGTACCTTAATTATTAGAATTGGAAAAGATTTTAGAAATCATCTAGTCTATGCTCCTCATTTTATAAATGTGGAAACTGAAGCACAGAGAGGATCAATGACTACTGTAACAGCATGAAGCTGGTTGATGGCAAAACTAAAATATTTACCAAGGATTCCTGGCCCCAACTCCACCATATTACACCATGTTGCTTCTTTTATATCAGCAAGAATGTAAGTATCATTATGGAACAACATATGTGCATACAAAATCACTCCCCCTGTGTACATCCATCCTTACAAAAGAGTATTTCTTAGAACATAGCAATTAATAATGTGTAGATTTTTCAGATAATTTTTCTTTAGGTAGTCTCCATCTCTTTAGAAAAACATAAATATTTTGATGAAAACTTTTGACTTTGGGAGAAAAATCACCTGATGACTAATCCCAAATAAATTTTTAAAGGAAAATAAGCTTTTGATAATGAGTAAAGCAAAGATTATATAAACTCTCTGAAGAATAGATTGCAACTTTGATCACACTCAGACTTGTCAGAGGAAATAGTAGCTTCTTTGCACCCTTACAGGCTGGTTCTTTTTCTACTGGTATAACATATCTTCATGTTAAATACTGATTTGGATGTGAAGGACCATCTTAAAGCCAATCAAGTATAACCTTGTGCTTTTCTACTGCAGACAGATAAACTCTTTCATCTCTTCTAGCTTTCCCATCAAACCCTTCTGAAAATTCCTCATGTTATTACTCTGCAAAACTCAAATCTTGTATATTAGACATATGACAATAACATATACTTTATTTTCCAGATGGAGAAAGTCTTTGTCATAAATATATATATAACAGAGAAAGAGAATATATATGCTAGCAGTAATTTGGAAATGATTCAAAGGAAAAACAAAGCTCTTTTCACCCTGAGTAAATCCAAGTGAATCATAACATTTTCATTGGTGTTTGGATCAAAATATATAATTTACTTTCAGTTAATTGAAGTCACATAGAAGTGTAAGGTAACTTTACTATTTGAAAGTTCGTAAAATATTTTATATTGTTATGTATTCAGTTCAGTTCAGTTCAGTCTCTCAGTCGTGTCTGACTCTTTGTAACCCCGTGGACCGCAGCATGCCAGTCCTCCCTGTCCATCACCAATTCCCATAATTTACTAGACTCATGTCCATTGAGTTGTTGATGCCACCCAACCATCTCAACCTCTGTCATCCCCTTCTCCTCCTGCCTTCAATCTTTCCCAGCAAAAGAGTCTTTCCAAATGAGTCATTTCTTTGCATCAGGTGGCCAAAGTATTGGAGTTTCAGCTTCATCACAAGTCCTTCCAATGAATATTCAAGCTTGATTTCATTTAGGATTGACTGGTTGGATCTCCTTGCAGTCCAAGGGACTCAAGAGTCTTCTCCAACACCACAGTTCAAAAGCATCAATTCTTCAGTGCTCAGCTCTCTTTATAGTCCAACTCTCACATCCATACATGACAATTGGAAAAACCATAGCCTTGACTAAACTGATCTTTGTTGGCAAAGTAATGTCTCTGCTTTTTAATATGCTGTCTATGTTGGTCATGACTTTTCCTCCAAGGAGAAAGCATCTTTTAATATGCCGTCACCATCTGCAGTGATTTTGAAGCCTCCCAAAGTAAAGTCTCTCACTTATTATGTGTTGCCTAAGCTTATATTTCTATGTAGAACTAAAATGGTCACGTTGTATTTTTTAATCTAGTTACATATTCAGAAAAACATTTCTCTCCAAATATCAATAGCCAAGTATGTTAATTTCAGTATCTTAAACTTGAAAATATATTAAGGCATTTAGTGGCTCTATTTAACTCTCTAGGTGAGTGATCCATCATCTGTTGGATTATAGAAAAAACAGGAGAATTCCAGAAAAACATCTACTTCTTCTTTATTGACTATACCAAAGCCTTTGTGTGGATCACAGCAAACTGTGGAAAATTCTTCAACAGATGGGAATAGCAGACCGCCTTACCTGCCTCCTGAGAAATCTGTATGCTGGTCAAGAAGCAAGAGTTAAAACTGGACATAGAACAACAGACTGGTTCCAAATGGGGAAAGGAGTATGTCAAGGCTGTTATTGTCACCCTGCTTATTTGACTTGTATGCAGAATACATCATGCAAAATGCCAGGCTGGATGAAGCCCAAGCTGTAATCAAGATTGCCAGGAGAAATACCAATAACCACAGATATGCAGATGACATAGCCTTTATGGCAGAAAGCAAAGAAGAAGTGAAGAACATTTTGATAAAAGTGAAAGAGGAAAGTGAAAAAGCTGGCTTAAACTCAATATTCAGAAAATGAAGATCATGGCATCTGGTCCCATCACTTCATGGCAAATAGATGGGGAAACAATGGCAGACTTTATTTACTTGGGCTCCAAAACCAGTTTAGATGGTGACTGCCATCATGAAATTAAAAGACGTTTGCTCCCTGGAAGAAAAGCTATAACCAACCTAGAGAGCATATTAAAAAGCAGACATTACTTTGCCAACAAAGGTTCATCTAGTCAAAGCTATGGTTTTGCCAGTAGTCATGTATGGATAAGAGACTGGGATTATAAAGAAAACTGAGCACTGAGGAATTCATGCCTTTGAACTGTGGTGTTGGAGAAGACTCTTGAGAGCCCCTTGGACTGACTGCAAGGAGATCCAACCAGTCAGTCCTAAAGGATTCAATCCTGAATATTCATTGGAAGTACTGATGCTGAAGCTGAAGCTCCAATACTTTGGCCACCTTGTGAAGAACTGACTCATTAGAAAAGACTCTGATGCTGGAAAAGACTGAATCAGGAGGAGAAGGGAATAACAGAGAATTAGATGGTTGTATGGCATCACTCACTCTATGGACATGAGTTTGAGCAAACCCTGAGAGTTGGTGATGGTCAGGGGGGCCTGGCATGCTGCAATCCATGTGGTCACAAAGAGTCGAACATGGCTAAGAAACTGAACTGAATTCATTTAACTCTCATGTCAAGCTAACATATGTTTAAAGTGTTTTTATATTTTAGGTCACAACTTTGACTTCTTAAAATCTAAAAAGAATAACATTTAAAAATCCAATAGAAAGATTTCTGGGAAATAATTTCAGATAAAGATAAAATATTCTAAGAAGATAAAATATTCTAAGCCATTCAGATATACAGGAAAGGATATTTCAGTGCTTGGATTAAGAGTTGATTTAAAAATACAAATTTTAATATATAAAAACTATTTTGGAATGTTATTCAGTTTGATTATATAATAACATTGCTTTCAAAGCAAAACCAATTAATTGTTTCATTATTTACTGTGCAAAAATATTAAAACAGTATAAACAAAATATTTAATGAAATAAAATATATAAATGTTGGCTGATTTGTTTTTTCCAGTCTTTTAGCTATTTCAGATGGCTTACAGTTTAATAATTTAGCTTAAAAGTAACAATTAAACTCTTTCTCTATGTATCCAGTTTCTTTCTGACCAGTCACTTCTTGTGTTCACTTAGATACCAGTTAACAAGACAAACCAGTGGAGAAACTGTGAGTCTCCACACTGCAAAAGGAAAAATACTCTAGAACATCTGCTTTGGGTAAAGCAACTTAATTGCAAAGCTCACTGTACTATTTTCAAAATTTGTTTAAGAGAAGAATAAGAAGCAAAAGAGGGCAGTGCGAACTCCTGACAATGTCCTTCCTTATGAAATTTTATCATCAGCAATGAAGGCGCCAAGGAAATTCTATCCTCTTTTTTTTTTTTTTTCCTTTGTATCAGTTTCCTCTTCTGAAAAAGGAAGTCTACAGTGCACTGGCTTTTGAAATTATACGCATGTACATACATATATAGATATAGACATAGATTTCCTGGCTGTCCAGTGGTTAGGACTCCATGCTCTCACTGCTGGGGGCCTGGATTCAATCCCTTAGTTGGGGAACAAAGATCTTGTAATGTAATAGAGAAAAACAAGCATCCTCAAATCTGCTCCCCTCTGAATTTAAAAAAAAGAAAAAAGAAAAAAAAAAAAAGAAGGGCTTCCCTGGTTAAGACTCTATAATTCTGAGGCCCACTCACTCCCACTGCATGGGGCACATGTTTAAGCTCTGGTGTGCCAACAGAGTGCTGCCAGAACCAGGATTTTTTGGAAGAGTCTGCTTGGTTAAAAAAAAAAAAAAAAACTTGAAAATATTTCAACCAAGATGCAACTTTAAAGGAAAGTTCAGTTGCAGAATGTGTTTCTATGCTTTCCTTTAAAAAGGTTAACCTGGTGGCATTATAAGTGTCCCACATATGCATTGCTATATTTATCTAAATGACAATTAGAAAATGAAAGGAGGCCTGTTAATTTCATTAACAATTAGTTAATGAAAGGAGGAGAAAGAAAAGTATCAACTCCATTTGGGCTCTTAATTTGACCTATTTCTCCTATTCTGCATGAGTGTCTGATTCTATGAGTCTGACTCTGTGCAACTCCACGGACTATAGTCCGCCAGGTCTCCCCTGTCCATGGGATTTGTCAGGCAAGTATATGGAGTGGATTGCTGTTTCCTACTCTAGGGATCTTTCTGACTGAGGGATTGAACCTGCTCTCCTGCATCTCCTGTGCTGGCAGGCAGATTCTTTACCACTAGCACCACCTTGAAATCCAACTCAGCCCATGTGCTCAGTTGTTTTGACTCTTTGCAACCCCATGGACTGTAGCTGGCCAGGGTCCTCTGTCCATGGGATTTCTCAGGCAAGATTACTGAAGTGGGTTGCCATTTCCTACTCCAGGGGATCTTCCCAACCCTGAGATTGAACTGCATCTCTTGCATCTCCTGCATTGGCTGGTGGATTCTTTACCACTGTGTCGCCTGCGAAGCCAATAAAATTTTAATTAATATACTTGTCTGTTTCTTGTTTTCCATGTATTTCTACCATAGGGGAGATTATATATATATATATATATATATATATATATATATATATATATATGTATGTATGTATATATATATATACACACATACATACACACATATACATATACCTAATGTATTTACATATTAGATATAATATATACATGTATATTAATATAGATACATAGATATATACATAATAAGCATACATTCCAGTTTCAGGTATATTTACATATATTCTCTGAATTACAGTGGTGGTGGTTTAGTCACCCAGTTGTGTGTGACTCTTGCAACCCCCTGGACTATAGCCCACTAAGCTCCTCTGTCCTTGGGATTCTTCTTGCCTGTTCAGGCAAGAATAATGGAGTGGTTTGCCATTTCCTTTTCCATCTCTGAATTATAGAAGCTGCCAATTTGACTTTTTCAAGCCTATATCAATTTACAGAATGACCAAGCATCATCATTATGAATGTCTAGGCTCAGGATCAGTGGTTCAGCTATATGTCTCTAAGGCCAACAATGAAAAGCCTTCCAAATAAGGCTTATGTTGAGCCATGGCTGATTGAGGAAGTAACACAGAATAGATTGTGATTTATGAAGAAATGGTGATTTATGTTAAAAATGTACACGTGAAATCAACTGTTTTACATCAGTTTAGATACTCAGCATTACTAAATCTTTGAGAGAATAATGTTTACTGTGTGGCTAGCTCATGAACATATTTATTTAGCGATGGTGTTTGAAATACTAAATATTATGAGCTGAGGGCACTGGCCATACTCACTGGGGCAGGCAGATAGGAACATGCAGTGGTGTCATAGCCTCCAGCAAGTCCCCAGAGCTGCCCGTGTTGACCCTTCTCTTTCTCTAGGCCCTCCTCCTTTCCTTTAAGATCCAGATATGAAACAAGAACAATGTTTTAAGTCAGAGATGAAGAAGCAAGGGAAATTTTATGATACCATCTTGAGCAAAATTAAAACAGTAGACTATATGACAAGTCAAGCACATTCAAAACATGGATTAACAGTGAGTCACACGTAGAGGATATTTCTCAACATGTATTCGAAGACTCAGCTAAAGAGTTTTGAAGTCCATCTGAAGGGTTAAAAGGGGTTAAAATGTATCCAGACATTCAAGTTGCTTCTTTTGTTCTTATATGTCTGAAAGTCCTTGGACTTTTTTTATATACTTTTTTTGTATAACTGAAGGTTACTTACTTAAACTGCTTTAAAAAAAATTATTTAGTTTTGGCTGACCTGGATCTTCTAAAGTTGCTGCACAAGGCTTTCTCTAGTTGTGCTGAGGGTCTACTCTTTGTTGTGGTGCGTGGGCTTCTCACTGAGGTGGCTTCTCTCGTTTTAGAGCACAGGTTATAGGAATGCAGGCTTCAGTAGTTGTGGCATATGGGCTCAGTAGCTGTGGTGCATGGGTTTCGTTGTTCTGCAGCATGTGGGATCTTTCCAAACTAGGGACTGAACCTGTGTCTTCTGCATTGACAGGAGGACTCTTAATCACTAGACCACCAGGCAACTCTGGAAATGCATTTTTGATAGTTGCTAACATTTGGTGAGAATAAACTAAAATTAGCAAGATGCTAAAGTTTGTTGCACACTTTAAATTCATAATCTTAATAGAATTCCAGTGATTCAGTAATATTTAAAGCTCTTCCTGTACACTAGAGTTATTAAGTGGTGAAAGTTACGATTTGAAAATATCTCTCACACTAGTAGAATGCCGTATAGTTCATTTAGCTGAATGGTGGAATCACAGAACAAAGTTTCAAATACCTCAAAGTCTGGAACAAGAGATTAAATCTAAGAAGAGGACATTTACTTAAGAGTAAAAATTGCATGATGTTAGACATAATTTTTAAATGCCATCTGTAAAATTTAGAATTAGATAGTTTTTGCTTTATACATACTCATGAGAAACAACATCAAACTTTAGGAGGAACACTGATGAAGTTGAGTTTATGAAGGCAAGGGTGAAAGGTCTGAGAAACATGTAGTGTTAAAAAAAGTAGTAATGTGCAGCTTAGTGGAGAAAGGCATTTAGGTTAAATGAAATAGTTGTCAGAGGAAGTCTGCATTCTGTAGAGTTCTGTGACTTCGTTGTTAGACAGTTACATAAAAGAGTCTTCTGCATCTCAGTTTCATAGTCTGAAAGAGGATATAATAATGATCTTTGTTCCAGGTACAATGAGGAAACTAATTAGCATCTGAAATTTCTGAAAAATGCAGTGGGTGCTGGGATGTACTTCCTAGATCCCTCTTTTGAACAAAGAACCAATTTTCTTAGCTGCTGGGGATACTGCTAACAGTTTCCATCTTTTGTGAGGTTGTAAAAATGGTACATCTGAGAATCGGCACTTGTAGGCCTAGGAGACAACAAGGAAGTTGCACCAGCAGGTAGCCTAGAAATCTGGGAACCTCATGTCAACTACAACTGGTGTCCCAGGCCTCTCCCTCCACTCACTTCTATAGGCATGTGAGGGAGACCCTCTTAAGAGCAAAGGAAGTGAGGCAACAGGCATGTGACCATGAGATCTAGTGACTGTATCCTATCCTATACCCCCAGAAGTTATCAGGCTGAGAGAGTAATCAGACTTGTTAAAGACATAGCCGGTTGGTATCCCTCTAACCTAATCATTTTGAATGCAGTATACATACTAAATCAATGATTGTTATATGGTGGTGTGTCATCTGTGAACAGAATTCAGGCCTAGTCCAAGAAACTAACGTCTTTCACCTGATACTGCCTCTACCTTGTCTCTTTGCATCTACTCCTAGGTGCTACATATTCCACTACATAAAGAGCTAGAGTGAATTTTTAATAACAGAAGTCAATCATGTTATTTCTCTGCTGAAATGTCTTCAGAGATTTCCCATTGTCCCCACGGCCCCAAGCTATACAGACCTCATCTCCTTCTACAATCCCCGATGCTGCCCCCTGTGGCCAATCATAGTGGCTTCACTCTCGCTTGAGCACGTCAAACTCTTCCTCATATCAGCTTGCTTTACCCTGTTGTTCCTTATGCTTGGAATGTACTTTCTCTTGATCTTCATATGACTGGGAGTTTCACTTCCTTTACGGCCCTGTATGGATGCCATTTTTTCTGTGAGGTCTTTCTGGACAACTCTATTGAAAATACCCCGACTCCATCCATCATAACCTAATTAGTTTGCTTTAATTATTTTAATGTACATGAAACATTGTAAATAAACATTATATGTGTAACAATTTAACATGAGATTTACTTAAATGCTAATTTGCTATTTAGATATTAATTGCTATTTAGGTATTATTATCAGAATCTACTCCATATAAGATCCATGTGGATAAGTGTTTTTCCTCTCTCACCTATCTTTACATCTCTAACACCTAGAACATGACTTGGCATGTGTTAATTGCTCAGTAATTATTTGAAATGTTAATGAATGGTGCAAACATGTATTAAATAATAACCAACTGATGGCTTCAGTGAATCTGTTGCCTTCTTTTGCAGAGGATTTTGTTTCTTTTTCTAAGAATATCAAAATAGGAACAATTGTTAAAACTACTGTGAATGAAAGGTCATTATATTCATCCTATTTTTTAAAAAAAGTGCTTTTTATATGGGTAAGTTATACAATCTTTTGCTTTGAAGAAAACTTCTGCTGTCAAACTGACTTTGGTAAGAGTGTTTGATATGCCTGACCCAGATTTTAATTATGAACTTCCAGACGAGTCATTATTTCATTGGGAACATTTATCCTGCCTGTTTCCACCACTTCCTCTGGGGAGTTTAATCTAAATTCTGATAATACCAAAAAGGGCAGAACTTGTTTTGTTCTTATTATTAGTTAGCTTAAATGAGTTCCTTTAAAGGTTTTCTTTTATTTGAAACACAATAATTCTGACTTTTAAAATTAAAGTAAGCTGTCAATACATAATTCAGTATTGATATCACAGTTCTTTTTCAATGGTACAAAGCGCTGCTATTAACAGTGAAGTTCATGAGCATCCAAGCCTAACTATATGTGACTATAGACACTGTCCTGCCTATTTCTTTCTTTTTTGATATTCTTATGTTTTTCATATTCTTATGTTTTTTGTTTATTTTCCTATTTCAAATCAGAAAAGTAAAAGAATAGCAAATTAAAAGAATAAAGAAAGTCCATGAGACTTACAGGATAAAACAAATTGATATATGCATCATGGGACTTCTAGTAAAAGAAGTGAGAAAAGGGCAATAAAACTGACTTAAACAAATAATGTTGTAACCTTCTCAATTCTGGGGAGGGAAAAGGACATCCAGATTCATGAAGCCCATAAGATACAAACAGGAAGAAACTTAAGAACTTTAAAAAGTCTATACTGAGACACATTATAATCAAACTGTCAAAAGTCAAAGACAAAGAGAGAATTTTGAGAGCTGCAGGGGTAAAATAACTCATCAGTTACAACAGGAGTCTTTACCACATAAGACTATCAGAAGATTTCTTAACAATAACCTATCTGGCAGGACAGAAGGGAGAGGGATGATATATTAAAAGTGAGGAAAGAAAATAAAAGCCAATCAAAAATAATGTACTCAGCCAAACTCTCCTTCAAAATGATGACAAGATACATTCCCAGACAAACAAAAGCTGAGAAAATATGTAACCACTAGATCTTGTATGCAATAATGCCATAGGGAATCTTTCAAGCTGAAATGAAAGAATACTAAAACAGAATTATTAAGAATGTTTGTTAATGTATTCATATTATAAATTTGTTAATGGATTCACAACACAAAAATATAAATTGTGTTATCAATAACATGAAGTATATGGGGAAAGAAATAAAAGTAAAGAGTTTGTATTTGTGATTGCCGCTAAAGTTTTATCAGTTTAAAATAGACTATTATAACTATACTACCTTTTATGTAATCCTCATGGTATGTGAGGTATCCTTGATGTCTCAGATGGTAAAGAATCTGTCTGCAGTGTAGGAGACCTGGTTCAGTCCCTGGGTCAGGAAAACCCTTTGGAGAAGGAAATAGAAACCCACACCAGTATTCATGCCTGGAGAATTCCATGGACAAGGAGCCTGGTGGGCTATAGTCCATGGGATCACAAAGAGTCAGGCATGATTGAGCAACTAACACACTTTCATGATATATATGTGCTCAATCACTCAGTTGTGCCTGATTCTTTTCAACCCCAGGGACTGCCAGTCTCCTCTGTCCATAGAATTTTCCAGGCAAGAACACTGGAATTGGTTGCCATTTCTCCTCTAGGTTATCTTCCCCACCCAAGGATTAAATCTGTGTCTCTTGCATCTCTTGCATTGGCAGGTAGATTCTGTACTTTTGAGGCATCTGAGAAACCCCTTAATACTCATGGTAGCCACCATATAAATGATACAAAGAACATTGCCAGAAAAAAACTTAACAAAGCACATAGGAAGACAAACGAGGAAAAGAGGAGCAAAAGAACTACAATACGGACAGAGAACAATTAAAAATATGGCAATAGTAAATCTTTTCCAATCAATACTTACTTTAAACATAAATGAACCAAACTATTCAATCAAAAGTCATAGGGTTATTCACTTCATTTTGCAGCAGAAATTAATACAATATTGTAAAGCAATTATACTTCAATAATTTAAAAAGCATTAAGAAACAATGTGGATAGATGAATAATAAGATAAGACCACATTATATGCTGTCTATAAGAGATTCACTTTAAAGTTAAGGACATATATGCATTGAAAGTGGATGGACAGAAAAATATTTTCCATGTAAATGGTAACCAAAAGATTGTGGGAGTGGCTATATTTATAAAAAACAAAATAGACTTTAAGTCTAACATTGTCACATGAGACAATAAAGAATATTACATAATGATAAAATATATGAAATATATATATATCTTCCAGTTCATCAGAAAGATATAACAATTATAAATGTATGTATGCTTTGATGTATGTACCCAACATCAAAGCACATAAATATACAAAGTAAATATTAACAAAACTGACAAAACTGAAAGAAACAGCAATACAATAATAGCAGGTTACTTCAATACCCCAATTTAAACAATGGATAGAATACCCAGACAGAAAAATCAATATGGAAACACCATATCTGAACAACACTATAAACCAATTGGCCTAACAGACAAATACAGAACATTCCACTCAACAGCAGCAGAGTACATGTTTTCCCCAAGTACAAATAGGATATTTTCCAGAATAGACACATGTCAGGCCACAAAACAACCATTATCAAATCTAAAGTTGAAATCATAGCTAATTTTTTTTTTCTGATTGCAATGGTATGAAACTATAAGTCAATAACAGAAGGAAAATTGGAAAACTAATAAATATGTGGAAGTTAAGCAACATACTCTAAACAACCAATGGATCTAAGAAGAAATCAAAAGGAAAATCAGGAAATGTCTTGAGAGAAATGAAAATAAAATCATAATAAATAAAAACTTATGGGACTTGGGAAAAGCAGTGCTAAGAGGGAAATTTATAGCAATAAATAATTACATTAAAAAAATAGGAACTTCCCTGGTGATTCAGCAGTTAAGAATCCAATTTTCAATGCAGGGGATGAAGGTTTGATCCCTGGTCAGGGAAACGCAGTCACACACGCTAACAAAAAAGCTCATGCACCACAATTACAGAGCCCAAGGTTTGGATCCCACATGTACTGTAACTAATGAGCCCACATGCTCTGGGGCCTGCACAGCATGACTAGAGAGAAGCTTGTGCACCACAATAAAAGATCTTGTGGCACTGCAAGGAAGACCCCATGTGCAGCAACTAAGACTCAAAACAGTAATAAATAAGTAAATATTTTTTAAAAGAAAATGTATCTCAAATTAACAACCTAAACTTATACCTCAAGGAACTAGAAAAGAGCAAAATAAGCTCAAGGTTAGCATAAATAAATAATAAAGATAAGAGTAGAAATAAAACAGAGACTAAGAAAACAATATGAAAAGACAATATAACTAAAACTGTTTTTTGAAAAGATTGAACAATGGACAAACTTTCAGTTAGACTAAGAAAAACAAAAAGGAGATTCAAATTAATAAAATCAGAAATGAAATAGGAGACAGAAAAACCGAGGCACAGAAATTTTAAAATGATGTTAAGAAACGACATGATTAATTAGAACCCCAAATTGAATTACCTAGAAGAAATGGGTAAATTCCTAAATACATCTAACTTATCAAGACTGAATCATGAAGAAATAAAAACTCTGAAAAGAGTAAGGAGATGGAGTTAGTAATCCCAACAAAAGAAAGGTCAAGACCAGATGGCTTCACTAGTGACTAAGGGTTTAAAGAAGAATTTATGTCACTCCAACTCTGCTGCTGCTAAATTTCTTCAGTCGTGTCCGATTCTTTGTGACCCCATAGACTGTAGCCTGTGTCAAGTACAAATTGGCACTTACCAAGAGCATTGCCAACGACAGAGCAACAATGGCATTTGCCATCTGCCTCTAATGGAGATTGAACCCTGTGCTGCTATAGCTGTTGAGCTTCAGCTACCCCTGAGGGAGCTCAGGGTGGAGTGAGACACTCTGTGTTCCAGCAGATCTGGTGGGACAAGTCTTTAGATAGTTGGATGTTGTTAGGAACAGATTTTATGATCTCAAACCTTGCATCTCCTTATATTTAGAGAAGCACTAAATCCCTTCATGGTGACATCAGATCTTCATGACTAACAAGAAACCTTTCGTAAAAAGAGTGTTTAATAGTACTGAACTTCCCCGTCACCAAAACCTTATATATTGATCTTCCCCCTTGTCACTTTGGAGCAGTCTCTCAGAGATATCTGAGATGCTCTCTCCCAGGCTGCAGGCCCCATTTTGCCCCAAATAAAACTTAATTCTCAGCTCTCAAGTTATGCAAATTTTCAGTCTTCATCTGCCATGCTCCGCTGTCCATGGATTCCTCAGGCAGGAATATCAGAGTGCGTTGCCATTTCCTCCTCCAGGGGATCTTCCCAAGCCAGGAGTCAAACCTGCATCTCCTGCATTGCAGGCAGAGTCATTACTGCTGAGTCACCAGGGAAGCCTGTCAATCCTACTCAAACTCCTCCAAATAACTGAAGAGGAGGGGACAGGTTAAGCTCATTGTATGAGGCCAGCATTGCCCTGATGCAAATTCCAGACAGAGACACTATAGGAAAAATATTATAGGCCAGTATATCCCTGATGAATGTAGATGGCAAAGTTCTCAAAACAAAAATTAGTAAACTGAACTCAACAGCACATATACCACGATCAAACAGGATAAGTTCCTGGAATGTAAGGACAGTTTAACATTAAAAAAATCAATATATGTACTACACCAAAAGACAGAATGGTGGGGAAAAAATCATATGATCATCTCGATAGATGCAGAAAAAGCATTGACAAAATTTGGCATACTTTTGAGAGAAATATCTCAACAAATTATGTATAGAAAAAATGTACCACAACATAATAAAGGACATATACTTTAAGCCCATAGTTGACATCATACTCAATAATTAGAAGCTGAAAACTTTTTCATTAAGATTAGGGATAAGGCTAAGGATACCCTCTCTTGCCACTTCTATTCAGTATAGTACTGTGAAACCAAGCCAAAATAGTAAAAATAAGTAAAAGGCATCCAAGTCTAAAGGAAAGTGCAAATGATCTGTATGCACATGACATGATCCTATGTGTAGATAACACTAAAGTAGTTTTTTATGGAGACAAAAACCCAACTGTTAGAATTAACAAGCAAATTCATAAATTTTATAGACTATAAATAATCAATGTACAGAAACCAGTTGTATTTCCATACAGCAACAGTGAATCATGCAAAAAGGAAAATTTTTAAGAAACCAATCTTATTTACAATAGCACCAAAAGGAAAAATTTTTAGGAACAAAGCTAATCAAAGAAGTGAAAGACTTGGACACTGAAAACTGCAAAACGTTGATGAAAGAAATTAAATAAGACACAGGCAAATGTAAAGACACGCCCTGTTCATGGGTTGGAAGACATAATATTATTAAAATGCCCGCATGACTAAAGCCATCTATAGACTTAGAGCAATTTTCATCAGCTTCCAAATGTCATTAAAACAGAAATAGAGAAAAAATTCCCAAAACTTATACAGAATCGCAAAAAACAACCTTGAGAAAGAACAAAGTTGGAAATGTCCCACTTCCTAATTGCAAAATGGATTACAAAGCTACACTATTTAGAACAGTATAGCGCTGGCATAAAGGCATACATAATAGATCAATAGAACAGAGAGCCCAGAAATCAATCCCCACACATACAGTCAATGATTTTTGACAAGGGTGCCAAGAATACACAATGGAGAAGGGATAATCTCTTCAACAACTGGTGTTACAAAAACTGGATATTCCCATTGCAAAGCAATAACTTGGATTTTTATTTTATACCATACATAAAAATCAGCTGAAAATGGATTAAACACTTATATTTAACATCTAAAACTATAAATTGCCTAAAAGAAAACAGGTGAAAACTTTGACATTGACCTCAACAATGATTTCTTGTATATAACACCAAAAGCACAGAAAATAAAAGACAAAATAGAAAAGTGGGACCACATCAAACTAAACGGCTTATGTCGTAACAAAGGAAGCAATCAACAGAGTGAAAAGGTGGAAGCAGCATGGGAGAAAATATTTTTGTATCAAGTATCTGATACAGGATTAGTTTTTAAGTATATAAGGAACTAGTACAATTCAGTTAAAAAAAAAAAAAAAACAGTTCGATGCATGATACTGGATGCTTGGGGCTGGTGCACGGAGACGACCCAGAGGGATGGTAGGGGGAGGGAGGAGGGAAAGGGGTTCAGGATGGGGAACACATGTATACCTGTGGCAGATTCATGTTGATGCATGGCAAAACCAATACAATATTGTAAAGTAATTAACCTCCAATTAAAATAAACAAATTTATAAAAAAAATAATAACCTGATTACAAAATGGGCAATGGACCTGAACATATTTCCTTTTTTAAGAAAACATACAAATGGTCAAAAAATGCTCAACATCACTAATTTTTAGGGATATACAAATAAAAACAATGAGTTATTACACACCTGTTAGGATGGCTATTATGAAAATAAAAGATAACAAGAGTTGGCAAAGATTTAGAGAAATTGGAACCCTTGTGCACTCTTCCTGGAAATGTCTGATGAAATAGTACAACAGTTGTGGAAATAGTATGGTCATTCCTCAAAAAATTAAAATTAGAATTACCATGTGATCTGGAAATTCCACGTCTGTTATATCTAAAGAATTGAAATAAGGATATTGAATAGATGTCTGCATGTCCACGTTTATAGCAGCATTATTTACAAAAAAACAAGATATGGAAATGACCCAGTTGTCTATTCACATATGAATAGGCAAAGAAAATAGTATATATATACAAATGAAAGAATAGTGTTCAACCTTTAAAAAGAAGAAATTTCTGCTGTTTGTGACAGGATGAATGGACCTGGAGGACATTAACCTAAGTGAAAAAACCTGCTTAGAGAATGATAATTCATGACTTCATATGTATAAGTTTTCTAAAGTAGTCAAATTCATAGTAGTAGAGAATACAATAGCAATTGCCAAGACTGCAAGTGGAAGAAATGAGTTGTTCAATGGGCATAAACTTTCAGTTATACTAAGTGAAAAAATTCTAGTGATCTGCTTTGCAACATAACACCAAGAGCTAACAATACAGTATTGTGCCCTAAAAAAAAAAAAAAAAAGTGTTGAGAGTAAAACTCAAATTAAGTGTTTTTACCACCAAAACCAAACATGGGGTCAGATAAAACTTTGGGAAATGTTGGATATGTCTATTATCCTCATTGTGGTGATGCATGGGTGTTTGCCTATGTCCAAACTCATAAAATTGAACACATTGAATATGAACAATTCTCTGTATCTCAATCATATTTCAATAAAAATGTTAAAAAAAGAAATTCTATCTAAAATAATGAAATGTTTAACAGTGGAAATGTATACAAAAGTAGTTGTGATATTTCTTTAAATTTAATGCTGACCACAATACTTTGTAATTTTCCTTTCAAAAACTGGATTTTCCCAGCATGACACTCAGTACTGGCATCAGTAACAGACACTTGAAAACACTCATGCCAAGGAGTTAACAGGAAATATCTTGGCAAATTCAGAGTCAAAAGGAAAGCAGAGAATTGTCAGAACACATATCGTGTTTCTCAGAATTATCTGTGTCATGTTGGAAGTTTTTATACGGAAGTGTGTGTTGACACTAATGATTAAGGCCAGGATTCCTACAATTGACAGGAAAATGACCTATAAATAATGACTTGTGATGGACTTGTCATACAGTCATTAAGTGAAATATTCTAGTACCAGTTTCCTCCCTTTGGTATCCCAGTTTCCGGCTTCTGTGAAGTACTTTTCCTTTGTAAAGATCACTCATTTTATCTGAGACCATCAAGTTTTCTTTGGGCTTTATCAAATGATAATTTCATTCTCTCTTTTAGTAGATAACAATGTCAAATGGAGTTTCTTGAGCCTTTTTGGAACACATTTTGCTTGCACAGAAATTTTCTCTGGAGAGCTTCTTATTTCTCTGTTTATAAAAAGCAAAATAAATTCTTGAAATGTTGAAAGTTTATTTTTTTTAAGTTTAAGATAAAAGCTAATTGTTATGCATTATTAAGCAATCAGTTTGCTAATTATTTCATATAACACAAATATTTTTCTAATAAATTCAGTGTAACTTCTTAGAAAATGGTATTCAGTAATTATTTCACTGTTAAAATTCCATCATTTTACCATGTATCTTGCACTGTGTGTTTGTGTGTTAATGAAATATAAATTTCTGGAAAAATCATTTTATTAAGTAAACACTAGGTCAGAGTTTCTCCAACCGAGGACTGCAACTGTCAAGGGTCATAGGGCAGTAACATTAGGGAGATGAAGGAAGATGTCATTCTCTTTGAGTCCCTAGAAAGTGCAACAGGCTTCTCCTCTCCTTTGTCATTGCTCCTTTTCATCCCAAAAGACACTTTTGTGGACCAGTGGCCTCCTCTTTTTTCTTCCTTCTTTCCTTCCTCCTTCACCCTTTTCTTCCTTCCCTGTCTTCATGTTTATGTTTGGGGGATTAAGTGGAAAACTAAGTGGTAAGCACTATCTTCTAAGTCCACAAGCAAGATGCTATGTATTTAGACATGGGGAAAAAATGAGGAATTTGAAATCATCTCACTATGACCACATTATGTTAATTCAGTATATGATGTGATAAAAAGTGACGTGTAATTAAGCCTGAGAAATGCTTACAGAAATTACTCTAACACCAGAGAATTAATAGCCTGTAAATTCTACATTCAATAATTTGTTCATTCTAAATGATAATGTTGAGATAATTCCCTTTTAAAAAACACAAAATGAACAGTTTTAAGACTCCTTTGTGAAAAGGAAAAGTGAAAGTCATTCATTCGTGTCTGACTCTTTATGATCCCATGGAATTCTCCAGGCCAGAATGCTGGAGTGAGTAGTCTTTCCCTTCTTCAGGGGATCTTCCCAACCCAGGGATTGAACCCAGGTCTCCCACATTGCAGGAGGATTCTTTACCAGCTGAGCCACAAGGGAAGCTCCCTCTGTAAATAACCTCATATTAAGTGATATCTAACAAAGAAACAACATACTGGTTTTGAGTCAGTATTTAGAAGTTCAGAGGCTAAAATCACCTTAGAAACATTTCATAATCAGTGAAATTTGTGAGAGTGAATTTGAGAGAGTTTAAGGCAAATAAGACTTGACTATGTTTGCATGGCCAAAACTAAAACTAATCTCTCTAAATGAGTGAGATTCTGATGCAACATGTATGTCCCATAAGACAATATGAATGATGAGATTAGGGTTGATATTTCCCTGGCATTGGCCATTTCTGTTCTCTTTCTGCCATCTCTCTACATTCTCTTTGTACTACTTGTATATCGATGGATATTGCTGGGTGATTTAGCTTAGAGGCTGGAAAATATGAAAAGAGGAATAAGTCATAGCCCATCATTTTAAAAAATACAGTTATGATGAAGAGACAACATGAGTGAACAAGAAAAAGAAGGCAAAACACCAGATGGTGAAGTCCAGTCCCTTCCAGCTGAGTCCCAATTGGTGTCTCTCTCTCCTATATCTTTATGTCTTGAACCATTATCATCGAGGTTGCATAAAAAAACATATAGAGCACCTCTTTGAACTATACTCTTTCACTACTTAAAATTATCAATACGTATCCCTTCAGAAAGAGTCTAGAAGCACTTAGTCAGGTAAGCAGCACTAAACTAAAGTATGAGACTTCCTTTGCCCATCCTCCAAATTTGTTTTCCAGCTTTATGTCTCACTGTTCACCTATATTCAGCTAAACTACATGGCCCACTATTGCCTGAACATGATTATTTTTAAAAATTTGCCTCATGCTCCTCATTATGACATGTTATGTTGGATGACTTCTCTTTATCTCTGTCTATAAAAATTTTGCCATGAACCACAATGTAGGTTGAATGGTGCCCTTTTTATAAAGCTTTATTGTTAAGTCGGGAGTGATCTTATGGTGCCCAGAACGTCCTTAGAATTATAGGTACATATTTTGAAGCACTTGGCATATTTCTCTCTTAACTAGATTTCTTTTATTTCTCCTAAGAACTAGAAATATCGACCACTCATTCACTCACATTATTTGGAAAAATACCTAGTATAGGTTTCATCATAGAAAACTTGGAAACTAATTTTAAAAATATTAGTTAGGAAGTTAATACTTATCTGGTCAAACTTCTTATTCAATAAATTCAGTAAAAAAAAGCAAGAGGATAGTTGGTTTCCTTTTTGAGCAGTTAAAATCAAAGAAAATATTTAGATAAACAGCATTAGGTAAGCAAAAATTTTTCAGAATGAAAAAATGAAACATGAGCCATACAAATTTTTTTTACAGTTGGTTTTCATATCTCTTTTTAAAATTAATTTATTCTTTTATTGAAGGATAATTGCTTTACAGAATTTTACTGTTTTCTGTCAAACCTCAACATGAATCATCCATAGGCATACATGTATTTTTAGTCGGATATAATTTAAAAAAAAAATTACTCTGCAAAGGAGCAAATGAAATGTCAAGGTACAGCCTGGGAGGTGGTCCTAAGTTGGTGGAGAAATAGGACAGAGAGACCACATTCTCACCCATAAATTCATTGAAATATCATTTGAACACTGAGCAAATTCCACAAAACAACTTCTGAACACTGGTGGAGGACACCAGACACCCAGAAAGGCAGCCTGTTGCCTTCAAAAGGAGGTTGTCTTTGAAAATATAAAAGATAAAAAGAGAGACAAAAGAATTAGGGATGGAGATCCACCCTGGGGAGGGAGTCGTGAAAGAGGAGAAGTTTCCAAACACCAGGAAACCCTCTCACCGGCGGGTCTGTGGGGAGTTTTGGAATCTCAGAGGGCAACATAACTGGGAGCAAAAAATAAATAAAACCCACAGATTACATGCCTAACCACAACTCCCAGCTAAAAAGTAACCCAGATGCTTGCTTATGCCACCAGCAAGTGGGGGCTGATCAGGGAGGCATGGGCTGCATTGCTCAGGGTAAGGACCAGGCCTGAATGCCCTGAGGACAATCTGAGGGAGCTAACTTGAGTTAGCAACCCAAACCGTGGGATAGCCAGAGGGAAAAAAAAAAAAAAGGAAGAGAGAGAGACAGAGAACTTTCCTTCGAAAAGCACTAACCTAAGGCACTGCCAGGCCCGTTCACAGAACAAAGGATTGAACAATACCAGAGGAGAGCTAGCCAGCTGTGGACCGGCCCATCCCCCGCTGGAGACAGGGAGGCAGATAGGCGATAGCCAAAGCCAGTGAGAGGCATCCTCTACCAAACTGCAAGCAGGCTCGCAGTTGCTAACCAAGTCTTCCTGGGATCCTGGATGGTTGACATCTGCCAGGAGAGTTGCAGTCAGAGATCGGCTCCCCAGAGGAGACATATGGCACACCTGAGATGGTGCTTCCGCTGCATATCCAGAAAACGGAGTGGCTGGGACCAGGGAGGTGATAAGATGCACTGCACCTAAGGAGAGCGTGCTCACCAAACACCTGGTCGCCTAACCGGATCGGACCTGCAAAAGGCACAAAGCGCAGGCCCAACCAACTGTGCCTTTGTGGAGTACCCGAGAACATGAACCTGAGTGGCTTAGATCTGGGAAGTGCATGCAACCCAGGGCCCACTGTAGACAGTTCTCCTGCAGAGCAACCTGGAGCTTGAGCAGTGTAGACTGGGAAAGCACATATGCTGTGAGTGGGGACAAACCCAGTGTGGCCCAGACACTGTGAGCACTCCCTTCACATACCAGTGATATTTGTTTAAAGTGTTCTTCCCCACAGGACAACTGAACAACTGAGCCTAAATAAGTGACCACCTCGACCCCTTTTTGTCAGGGCAGAAATTAGACACTGAAGAGACTTGCAAACAGAAGAAGCCAAAATAAACAGAGGGAACTGCTTGGGAAGTGACAGGTGCAAAAGATTTAAAACCTGTAGTTAGTTCTTTGGAAGGGGCCTATAGACCTCGAGAAGTATAAGCTGGAACAAGGAACTATCTGAAACAACTGACCCACACTGCATGCAACAGCTCCAGAGAAATTCCTAGATATATTTTACTATCATCATTTTTAAGCTCCTTATTACTCAATTAATTTTCATTTTTGTAACCTACTATTTACCTTGTGAAAAAAAAACATCCTTTTTAAAGCAAATTTCATATATAGCTTTTATATTTTTGTGATTTTTTTTATTATTGTATTTTTGAGAGTCTAACCTCTACTCCAGATTTTTAATATTGAATTTTGGTATTTGTTGTCAATTTTGTACCTTTAAGAATCCAATCTTCAGTACCAATTTTTACTTAGGAGTGTGATTACTGGCTTGATTGCCCTCTCCCCCTTTTGACTTTCCTTTTTCTCCCTCAGGTCACCTCTATCTCCTCCCTCCCCCTTTTCTTCTCTACCCAATTGTGTGAATCTCTTTGGGTATTTTGGGCTGTGGGAAACACTTAGGGAACTGATTACTAGCTAGATCTGTCTCTCTCTGTTTTACTTCCCCTCTTCTCCTCCTGGTCACCTCTATCTTCTTCCTCTGTCTTCTCTTCTCCATGTAACTCTGTGAACCTCTCTGGGTGTTCCAGGCTGTGGAGAGCACATAGGGAATTGATTACTGGCTAGATTGGTCTCTCCCCTTTTGATTCCCCCTCTTCTCCTCTTCATCACCTCTATTTCCCACCTCCCTCTTCTCTTCTCTATGTAACTCTGCAAACCTCTCTGGGTGTCCCTCACTGTGGAGAGTCTTTTCTCCATTAACCTAGAGGTTTTATCATCAGTGCTGTATGGATGGAGAAGTCTTGAGGCTACTGTAAGAATAAGACTGAAAACCAGAGACAGGAGGCTTAAATACAAAACTTGAGAACACCAGAACACTTCTGACTCTAGAGAACATTAATTAACAAGAGCTCATCCAAAAGCCTACATACCTACACTGAAACCAAGCTCCACCCAAGAGCCAACAAGTTCCAGAGCAAGACATACCATGTTAATTCTCCAGCAATGTTGGAACGTAGTCCTGAACATTAATACACAGGCTGCCCAAAGTCACACCGAACCCATAGACACCTCAAAACTCACTACTGGACACTTCATTGCACTACAGAGAGAAGAGATCCAACTCTACCCACCAGAATATTGACACAAGCTTCCCTAACCAGGAAACCTTGACAAGCCAAACTTGTAACCCAACCCACAGGGAGGAACCTCCACAATAAAGAGGAACCACAAACTTCCAGCATACAGTAAAGTCATCCCAAACATGGCAAACAAAACAAGATGAAAAACCAGAAATATTCATCAGGTAAAGGAATATGATAAATGCCCACCAAGCCAAACAAAAGAGGAGGAGATAGGGAGTCTATCTGAAAAATAATTCAGAATAATGATAGTAAAAATGATCCAAAATCTTGAAAACAAAATGGAGTTACAGATAAATAATCTGGAGACAAGGATTGAGATGATGCAAGAAATGTTTGACAAAGACCTAGAAATTAAAAAATGAGTGAATCAATAGTGAATAATGCAATAACTGAGATTAAAAACTCTGGAGGGAAAAAACAGTAGAATAACTGAGGCAGAAAATAGGATAAGCGAGGTGGATGATAGAATGGAGGAAATAAATGAAGCAGAGAGGAAGAAAGAAAAATAGAATTTAAAAAGTCAGGAACAAGACAAGGGTGTCCACTTTCACTGCTACTATTCAACATAGTTCTGGAAGTTTTGGCCACAGCAATCAGAGCAGAAAAAGAAATAAAAGGAATCCAAATTGGAAAAGAAGAAGTAAAACTCTCACTGTTTGCAGATGACATGATCCTCTACATGGAAAACCCTAAAGACTCCACCAGAAAATTACTAGAGCTCATCAATGAATATAGTAAAGTTGCAGGATATAAAATCAACACACAGAAATCCCTTGCATTCCTATACACGAATAATGAGAAAGTAGAAAAAGAAATTAAGGAAACAATTCCATTCACCATTGCAACGAAAATAATAAAATACTTAGGAATATATCTACCTAAAGAAACTGAAGACCTATATATAGAAAACTATAAAACACTGATGAAAGAAATCAAAGAGGACACTAATAGATGGAGAAATATACCATGTTCATGGATCAGAAGAATCAATATAGTGAAAATGAGTATACTACCCAAAGCAATTTACAAATTCAATGCAATCCCTATCAAGCTATCAGCCACATTTTTCTCAGAACTAGAACAAATAATTTCAAGATTTGTATGGAAATACAAAAAACCTCGAATAGCCAAAGCAATCTTGAGAAAGAAGAATGGAACTGGAGGAATCAACTTGCCTGACTTCAGGCTCTACTACAAAGCCACGGTCATCAAGACAGTATGGTACTGGCACAAAGACAGACATATAGATCATTGGAACAAAATAGAAAGCCCAGAGATAAATCCACACACATATGGACACCTTATCTTTGACAAAGGAGGCAAGAATATACAATGGAGTAAAGACAATCTCTTTAACAAGTGGTGTTGGGAAAACTGTTCAACCACTTGTAAAAGAATGAAACTAGATCACTTTCTAACACCACACACAAAAATAAACTCAAAATGGATTAAAGATCTAAATGTAAGATCAGAAACTATAAAACTCCTAGAGGAGAACATAGGTAAAACACTCTCAGACATAAATCACAGCAGGATCCTCTATGATCCACCTCCCAGAATTCTGGAAATAAAAGCAAAAATAAACAAATGGGATCTAATTAAAATTAAAAGCTTCTGCACAACAAAGGAAAATATAAGCAAGGTGAAAAGACAGCCTTCTGAATGGGAGAAAATAATAGCAAATGAAGCAACTGACAAACAACTAATCTCAAAAATATACAAGCAACTTATGCAGCTCAATTCCAGAAAAATAAACGACCCAATCAAAAAATGGGCCAAAGAACTAAATAGACATTTCTCCAAAGAAGACATACGGATGGCTAACAAACACATGAAAAGATGCTCAACATCACTCATTATCAGAGAAATGCAAATCAAAACCACAATGAGGTACCACTTCACACCAGTCAGAATGGCTGCGATCCAAAAATCTGCAAGCAATAAATGCTGGAGAGGGTGTGGAGAAAAGGGAACCCTCCTACACTGTTGGTGGGAATGCAAACTAGTACAGCCACTATGGAGAACAGTGTGGAGATTCCTTCAAAAATTGCAAATAGAACTGCCTTATGACCCAGCAATCCCACCGCTGGGCATACACACCGAGGAAACCAGAATTGAAAGAGACACATGTACCCCAATGTTCATCGCAGCACTGTTTATAATAGCCAGGACATGGAAGCAACCTAGATGTCCATCAGCAGATGAATGGATAAGAAAGCTGTGGTAAATATACACAATGGAGTATTACTGAGCTGTTAAAAAGAATTCATTTGAATCAGTTCTGATGAGATGGATGAAACTGGAGCCGATTATACAGAGTGAAGTAAGCCAGAAAGAAAAACACCAATACAGTATACTAACACATATATATGGAATTTAGGAAGATGGCAATGACGACCCTGTATGCAAGACAGGAAAAAAGACACAGATGTGTATAATGGACTTTTGGACTCAGAGGGAGAGGGTGAGGGTGGGATGATTTGGGAGAATGGCATTCTAACATGTATACTATCATGTAAGAATTGAATCGCTAGTCTATGTCTGACGCAGGGTGCAGCATGCTTGGGGCTGGTGTATGGGCATAACCCAGAGAGATGTTGTGGGGAGGGAGGTGGGAGGGGGGTTCATGTTTGGGAATGCATGTAAGAATTAAAGATTTTAAAATTTAAAAAATAAATAAATAAATAAATAAATGTTCCTATGCAAAAAAAAAAAAAAAAGAAATGAGGACAACTTCAGAGACCTGTGGGACAATGTCAAACGCCCTAACATTCGAATTATAGGAGTCCCAAAAAAAAAAGACGACAAAAAGAACGACTGTGAAAAAATACTTGAGGAGATAATAGTTGAAAACTTCCCTAAAATGGGGAAGGAAATAGCCACCCAAGTCCAAGAAACCCAGAGAGTCCCAAACAAGATAAACCCCAGGCAAAATACACCAAGATACATTTTAATCAAATTAATGTAGATCAAACACAAAGAAAAAAATATTAAAAGCAGCAAGGAAAAAACAACAAATAACACACAAGAGGATTCCCATAAAGATAATAGCTGATCTTTCAGCTGAAACTCTTCAGGCCAGAAGGGAATGGCAAGACATATTTAAGTGAAGAAAGAGAAAAAGCTACAGCCCTGATTATTGTATCCAGCAAGGATCTCATTCAAATATGAAGGAGTATTCAAAAGCTTTACAGACAAGCAAAAGCTGAGAGAATTCAGCACCACCAAATCAACACTTCAACAAATGCTAAAAGATCTTCTCTAGACAGGAAACACAGAAAAGGTGTATAAACTCGAACCCAAAACAACAAAGTAAATGGCAAGGGGATCATACTTATCAATAATCACCTAGAATGTAAATGGGTTGAATGACCCAACCGAAAGACAAAGACTGGCTGAATGGATATGAAAACAAGACCCCTATACATGTTGTCTACAAGACCCACCTCAAAATAAGCGACACAAACAGACTGAAAGTGAAGGGCTGGAAAAAGATAATCCATGCAAATAGAGACCAAAAGAAGGCAGGAGTAGCAATACTCATATCAGATAAAATAGACTCTGAAATAAAGGCTGTGAAAAGAGACAAAGGACACTACATAATGATCAAAGGGTCAATACAAGAAGAAGATATAACAATTATAAATATATATGCACTCAACATAGGAGCACCACAATATGTAAGGCAAATGCTAACAAGTATGAAAGGGGAAATTAACAGTAACACAATAATAGTGGGAGACTTTAATTCCCCATTCACACCTATGGATAGATCAACTAAATAGGAAATTAGCAAGGAAACACAAACTTTAAATGATACAATGGACCAGTTAGACCTAATTGATATCTATAGGACATTTTACCCAAAACAATGAATTTCACCTTTTTCTCAAGTGCACATGGAACCTTCTCCAGGATAGATCATATCGTAGGCCATAAATCTAGCCTTGATAAATTAAAAAAAAAAAAAAAGTTGAAATCATTCCAAGCATCTTTTCTGATCACAGTGCTGTGATTAGATGTCAACAGGAAAAAAGCTGTTAAGAATACAAACAATTGGAGGCTAAACTGCAAGCTTCTGAATAACCAACAAATCACAGAAGAAATCAAAATATGCATAGAAATGAATGAAAATGAAAACACAACCACCCAAAACCATTGGAACTCAGTAAAAGCAGTGCTAAGGGGAAGGTTCATAACAATACAAGCTTACCTCAAGAAACAAGAGAAAAGTCAAATAAATAACCTAACTCTACACCTAAAGCAACTAGAAAAGAAGAAATGAAAAACCCCAGGGTTAGTAGAAGGAAAGAAATCATAAAAATTAGGGCAGAAATAAATGAAAAAGAAACGAAGGAGACCATAGCAAAAATCAACAAAGCTAAAAGCTGGTTCTTTGAGAAGAGAAATAAAATAGACAAACCATTAGCCAGATTCATCAAGAAACAAAAGGAGAAGAATCAAATCAACAAAATTAGAAAAAAAAAAAGGAGAAATCACAACAGACAACACAGAAATACAAAGGATCATGAGACTACTATCAGCAACTATATGCCAATAAAATGGACAACTTGGAAGAAAAGGACAAATTCTTAGAAGAGTATAAATTTCCAAAACTGAACCAGGAAGAAATAAAAAATCTTAACAGACCCATCACAAACACAGAAATCTAAACTGTAATCAGAAATCTTCTAGCAAACAAAAGCCCAGGACCAGATGGCTTCACAGATAAACTACCAAAAATTTAGAGAAGAGCTAACACCTATCCTACTCAAACTCTTCCAGAAAATTGCATAGGAAGGTAAACTTCCAAACTCATTCTATGAGGCCACCATCCCCCCAAACCAGACAAAGATGTCATAGGAAAAAAAAAAAAGAAAACTACAGGCCAATATCACTGATGAACATAGATGCAAAAATCCTTAACAAAATCCTAGCAAGCAGAATCCAACAATGTATGATTAAAAGGATCATACATCATACCAAGTAGGCTTATTCCCAGGGATATAAGGATTCTTTAATATTCAGAAATCAATGAATGTGATACACCACATTAACAAATTGAAAGATAAAAACCATATGATTATCTCAATAGATTCAGAGAAAGCCTTTGACAAAATTCAACATCGATTTATGATAAAAACCCTCTAGAAAGCAGGCAGAAAAGGAACATATCTCAACATAATAAAAGCCGTATATGATAAACCCACAGCAAACATTATCCTCAATGGTGAAAAATTGAAAGCGTTTCTGCCAAAGTCGGGAATAAGACAAGGGTGCCCACTCTCACCACTGCTATTCAAGTTTAGCCACAGCAATCAGAGAAGGAAAAGAAATACAAAGAATCCAAATTGGAAAAGAAGTAAAACTCTCACTCTTTGCAGATGACATGATCCTCTACATAGAAAACCATAATGACTCCACCAGAAAATTACTAGAGCTTATCAATGAAAATAGTAAAGTTTCAGGATATAAAATTAACACACAGAAATCCCTTGCATTCCTATACACTAACAATGAGAAAACAGAAAGAGAAATTAAGGAAACAATTCCATTCACCATTGCAATGAAATGAATAAAATACTTAGGAATAAATCTACCTAAAGAAACAAAAGACTTATATATAGAAAACTATAAAAAACTGACCAAAGAAATCAAAGAGGACACAAATAGATGGAGAAATATACCATGTTCATAGATGAGAAGAATCAATATGTGAAAATGATTATACTACCCAAAGCAATCTATAGATTCAATAAAATCTCTATCAAGCTACCAATGGAATTTTTCAGAGAACTAGAACAAATAATTTCATAATTTGTATGGAAATACAAAAAACCTTGAATAGCCAAACAATCTTGAGAAAGAATGGAACTGGAGTAATCAACCTGCCTGACTTCAGGCAGGTTATACTACAAAGCTTATAGTTTATACTATACTACAAAACTACAGTCATCAAGACAGTCATCAAGACAGTCATCAAGACAGTATGGTACTGGCACAAAGACAGAAATATAGATCACTGCAACAAAATAGAAAGCCCAGAGATAATCCATGCACCTATGGACACCTTAGCTTTGACAAAGGAGGCAAGAATAAACAATGGTGAAAAGACAATCTATTTAACAAGTGGTGCTGGGAAAACTGGTCAACCACTTGTAAAAGAATGAAACTAGAACACTTTCTAACACCATACACACACACACACACACACACACACACACAACTCAAAATGGATTAAATGATCTAAACGTAAGACCAGAAACTATAAAACTCCTAGAGGAGAACATAGGCAAAACACTCTCTGACATAAATCACAGCAGGATCCTCTATGACCCACCTCACAGAGCAATGGAAATGAAAGCAAAAATAAACAAATAGAACTTAATTAAACCTAAAAGCTTTTGCACAACAAAGGAAACTCTAAGCAAGGTGAAAAGACAGCTTTAAGAATGGGAGAAAATAATAGCAAACGAAGCAACTGACAAAGAATTAATCTCAAAAAATATACAAGCAGCACCTGCACCTCAATTCCAGAAAAATAAATGACCCAGTCAACAAACGAGCCAAAGAACTAAATAGACATTTCTCCAAAGAAGACATACAGATGGCTAACAAACACATGAAAAGATGCTCAACATCACTCATTATCAGAGAAATGCAAATCAAAACTACAATGAGGTACCATCTCACGCCGGTCAGAATGGTTGTTATCAAAAAGTCTACAAACAATAAATGCTGGAGAGGGTGCTGAGAAAAAGGAACCCTATTACACTGTTGGTGGGAATGCAAACTAGTACAGCCACTATGGAGAAGAGTGTGGAGATTCCTTAAAAAACTGGAAATAGAACTGCCTTATGACCCAGAAATACCACTCCTAGGCATACACACTGAGGAAACCAGAATTGAAAGAGACACATGTACCCCAATGTTCATCGCAGTACTGTTTATAACAGCCAGGACATGTAAGCAACCTAGATATCCATAAGGAGACAAATGGATAAGAAAGCTGTGGTACATATACACAACGGAGTATTACTCAGCCATTAAAAAGAATTTATTTGTTTATTTGAATCAGTTCTAATGAGGTGGATGAAACTGGAGCCTATTATACAGAGTGAAGTAAGTCAGAAAGAAAAACACCAATACAGTATACTAATGCATATGTATGGAATTTAGAAAGATGGTAATGATGACCCTATATACAAGGCAGCAAAAAGAGACACAGATGTAAAGAACAGTCTTTTGGACTCTGTGGAAGAAGTTGAGGGTGTGATGATTTGAGAGGGTAGTGCTGAAACGTGTATATTATCATATGTGAAGTGGATTGCCAGCCCAGGTTCGATGCATGAGACAAGATGCTTGTGGCTGGTGCACTGGGATGACCCTGGGGAATGGGATGGGGAAGGGAGGTGGGAGGGGGGTTCTGGGTGGGGAACAGATGTGTGCCCTTGGCTGATTCATTTCAATGTATGGAAAAAGCCGCTACAATATTGTAATTAGCCTCCAATTAAAATAAATAAATAAAATTTTTTTAAAGCTGCATCCTGAAAGAAACTTTCACAGCACACATCTGATAAAAGGCTTGAATCCACAATATAGTAAGAACTCTCACAATTCAGCAAGATCACCCCAAAAAAGGAGAAAGGGATATTTGAACAAACATCTCACAAGTAGCTAATATCCTCAGTGACAGATGTTAAACTTCATTAGTCATCAGGAAAATGCAAATTAGAATCACTTAAGATACTACTGCATACCTGATTATTGTTGTTCATGTGCACAGTCCTGTCCCACTCTGCAAACTCATGGACTGCAATATACCAGACTTCTCTGTTCTTAACAACCTCCTGGAGTTTTCTTAATGTCATCCAACTATCTCATACTCTGTTGTCCTCTTCTCCTCCTGCCTTCAATCTTTCCCAGCATTAGGGTCTTTTCAAATGAGTCAGCTTTTCACATCACGTGGCCAAAATGTTGAAGCTTCAGCTTCAGCATCAGTCCTTCTAATGAATATTCAAGGTTGATTTCCTTTAGGATTGATTGATTTGATCTCCTTGCTGTCCAAGAGACTCTCAGGAGTCTTCTCCAACACCACAGTTTGAAGGCATCAATTCTTCAATGCTCAGTCTTTTTTATTGTCCAGCTCTCACATCCATACACGACTACTGGAAAAACCAGAGCTTTGACTATTTTGACACTTGTAGACAAAGTAATGTCTCTGCTTTTGAATATGCTGTATAGGTTTGTCATAGCTTTTCTTCCAAGGAGCAAGCATCTGTTAATTTCATGGCTTCAGTTACTGGCCATAGTGATTTTGGAGCCTGAGAAAATAGTCTATCATGTTTCCATTGTTTCCCCATCTATTTGCCATGAAGTGATAGGACTGGATACCATGATCTTAGTTCTCTGAATGTTAGGTTTTAAGCCAGCTTTTTCACTCTCCTCTTTCACCTTCATCAAGAGGCTCTTTAATTCCATTTTGCTTTCTGCCATAGCGGTGGTGTCATATGCATATCTGAGATTATCGATATCTTTCCCCACAATCTTGATTTCAGGTTGTGCTTCATCCAGCCCAGCATTTTGTATGATGTACACTGCATAGCAGTTAAATAGGAAGGGTGACAATATATAGCCTTAATGGACTGCTTTCCCAATTTTGAACCAGCTAGACAAGCTAAAATTACTTAAAAGACAAAACAAAAGCTTAGCAATACCATGTGTGTTGAGTATGTGGAGCCATCAGAACTTTCATATACTATTTGTGGGAGTCTAAATTGGTAAACTACTTTAAAAAACAGTTTGGCAGTTTCTTATAGTTAAATGTATACTTTCTGCTTGGGCTCATTTATGTAGCTTCTAGATATTTACTCAAAAAACGATGGAAATATATACCTAGAAAAATAATTGTACACCAATGTTTACAGAAAATTTACTCATCATAGCCCAATGTGAAAAGTAACCAAGTTCCCATAAACAGGGAAATAGATAAACAAACTGTGAAATATTCATATAATGGCATATTACTCAACAATTTAAAAAACTAATAGAGGCAACTTCTTACTAATACATGTAAGAAGTAGGGCAAATCCCCAAATAATGAACCTGAGTGAAAGAAACCAGAAAGAAAACACACATCACATAATTCTATTCTGTTGTATCAGAAATGGTTATCATTCTGAGGCATAAAGGGGATCAATTGCCAAAGGGCCTGAAGAAACTTTCTGGTGTGATGGGAATGCTCTTCATTTTTATTGTTGAACTCTTACGACTTTACAGTATAAAAGACCACATTTGCCCCCACAAAGGGTAAATGCTCTTTCCTTGAAGTCTAATTATTTCTATGTAAATAAATAAATAATTAAATGTCTCATTACTTCTAGTTAATTTTAAATATATTGAAACAGTGAAAATTTACTATATAAACTGAGGATAACTTTGGTATAACTGCAACAGTACTGAACATGAAAGAGAAATACATAGTTTCAGAGCTCATTTTCTAAAACTCTTTGAACAGATGTACTTGGTATTCAGAAATTTTAGGATAAGAATGTGATGCATGTACCATATATTACACAGCAGCTGCATTATCCCTTTAATTAAAGTATTAACTTTTCTGTAGTGAAATATGAAAATTCATAGAAAGCAACTTAAAAACTATATATAGCCTCATTTCAATTCAGGTTTGCTTTTAACCCAAAATCAGTTTTAGTATGATGAAATTTCAGTTTCTAAGGATTTTTGGATTTTGATGCTGTAAATAAGATACTGTGTACCTGTAGTTCAATTTACCTATAATTATTAAAATGACTTAACAAAGAACATGCCTGCTGTTTCTCCAGGTTTTATAAGTGGCTGTAATGAACTGGTGGTACTTTTGTCACCTATAGGAATCTTGGCCAACATTAAATTTCTGGCACTTTTCTTTGAGCGAGGAATTAAAATCCCAGTCAAAAATAAAGTTTTTGTTTTTAGTGGCTTTACTATGAGGATGAAGTAACATTTTTTACTTAAATATAATATCCTTCTGCTATTAATTTTCTTCTTTATATTTGTACCTATTTCACAAAACTGCAGATAAATGAAGAATCTTTCTGCAGAAAATACAGCTTTCTTCGCTTAAATGAACAAACAAAAAGTTCAACATAAATTGAAGACAAAAAAAATTTAAAATTTTCATTAGAATCATTTCTAAGTTCCCATTCAACTGGGTCTGATTTCTTCTATATTCTGCCCAGTGCTTATTGCCATGTGTGTGTTTGTGTGTGGGTATGTATACACATTTGACTTCCATCCCCAAGGAAACACTGGCAAATATGATATTGTACAGAGGTAATGTGGTATAGTACCAAGAGCATGGGGATGGGATTTAGTAAAACTGCTCTTGTATTCCAGGTGCTTCTTTAAAACCTTGTAGCAGAAGAAAATTTAGCTTTTTTGAATCTAGGTTTTATTATCTATAATCTGAGAGGTGTAAATCAAACTTCAGGATTATTTTTAGGATAACATGAGATACACTGTCAATCAGCCAATTAATAATAAGTGGTAACTATAATAATAAGTTGACTACTTTATTATTAAAAGCTTGACAGAGAAATCTATATTTGATTGAAAAGGGAAGTATAATTGTATTAGAGATAAGCTTAAAACCTTACCTTATGAAAATGTTACTCTGCTCTTCTTTACAAGACTATTATATTGTTTTTGCCACTAGAATTTGGCAAGAGCTTATTTGATAATGTTTGATGAAACCATACTCTCTCTACTATTTTACAATATCTACTACAAAGCCTATGGTCAGGAATTACAATTCTACTAGTGTAAAAAATGTTCAGAATTCTAAAGGGACAGAAGAAAATTTTCTCACTCAGTAGGAAAGAAGTAAATTGCAAATGGAGGTCATTAAAAATTAAGGCTCTGATTGAACTTTGGCCTAGAGAATGAAATTTAACTTCTAAGAAAGTTTGGCTATATTATCTGACAATGCAGATGGGGAAGGGTACCTTATATCAAAATATCAACTATCTACAATCAACTAGAGTCCATTAAGCCATTTATTATTTAAATAATTATTTCAGATTGATTACTTAAGTATCAAGGGCAGTTAAGCAATAGACAATTCTCTTTTACGTAGGTTTTTTTTTTTTTTTTTTTTCCACTACTCAGTTCTTATGGGAAATCCTATCCAGGTCATCATATCACAATTGAAAACAACTGATAATGAAAAGAATGCTAATTGGTTTCCTCTCTCTTATCACTGATTCATACACAAACTATTATTTCCACATTCTTCCTCTTGTTTGTACTCAACTTCTATATCTAGACTTTAAAGTTTTTTTGGAGTAATTAGGAACTAGCATAACATTGGTAAACTATATTGAGTCTTAGACAGGATGATGAATGTGATCTAGAAGTAATGTATTTAAAGCTGCTGCTGCTGCTAAGTCGCTTCAGTCGTGTCCGACTCTGTGCAACCCCATAGACGGCAGCCCACCAGGCTCCCCTGTCCCTGGGATTCTCCAGGCAAGAACACTGGAGTGGGTTGCCATTTCCTTCTCCAGTATTTAAGGCTACTGATCAAATATTTACTTAACAACCATTGAACTAAGTGCTAATGACAAAAAGACAAGTTTCAGTTTTTGCCCTTTGGAAACTCAGAGTTTAGTAGAGGAGATTTGTAAACAAATTCAACAGAGAATGATATGTTCAATAACAGATTGTAGCCAAAGTAATAAACATTTAGACAAATAATAAACATGTTGGTCAGCAGAAAGGGGGACATTACATCAAAGTCCTGTGTTCTGCTCTGAACCTTCTGAGGCCAAAGCAACATTGCCCCAAATTGGGTGGTGAGCCAAGAATTATAGGTCAGTCTTTCAACTCGACTTCCTTCAAAGAGAATGTCAGGACCAAATTCATGAATTTTCAGGCTTTTACTTTCTGTTTAATTCAGCCAATATCTAAAGTCTCAGTGCCCTCTTTAAAAAATAACATCAGTTCAGTTCAGTCGCTCAGTCATGTCTGACTCATGGACTGCAGCACGCCAGGCCTCCCTGTCTATCACCAACTCCCAGAGTTTACTCAAACTCACGTCCGTTGAGTCGGTGATGCCGTCCAAATATCTCATCCTCTGTCATCCCCTTCTCCCCCTGCCTTCAATCTTTCCCAGCATCAGGGTCTTTTCCAGTGAGTCAGTTCTTCTCATCAGGTGGCCAAAGTATTAGAGTTTCAGCTTCAACATCAATCCTTCCAATGAACATTCAGGTCTGACTTCCTTTAGGATGGACTGGTTGGATATCCTTGCAGTCCAAGGGACTCCAAAGTACTGGAGTTTCAGCTTCAGCATCATTCCTTCCAAAGAAATCCCAAAGTTGATCTCCTTCAGAATGGACTAGTTGGATCTCCTTGCAGTCCAAGGGGCTCTCAAGAGTCTTTTCCAACACCACAGTTCAGAAGCATCAATTCTTTGCCACTCAGCTTTCTTTATAGTCCAACTCTCACATCCATAAATGACTACTGGGGGAAAAAATAGCATAATTTATTGAAAAAAATCTACTTTCTATTGCATTATGCTGTTCACCTTCCTGAGACAACTCCCAGCACCTCTTCCTTCACCTTTCTTCCCACTTACATCACAGTGTTCCCTAAAAGTGAACATAACATAAGAATTCCTCTATACCATCAACTTCTATTCAGGACATTTTGCCTGTCTCTGCCTCAATTGGACCCTAACTTTCTTGAGAGCTTAGTTTTACCTCTGGCCTTAGCATGTGGCTTTTATTTTCTGTCACCTATGAGCAGGTTTCACATATTTCTTTCCCACTGTCCACTGAGCACTCCCACTGTTGGGAAGCTTGCTGCTCAGTCCAGTCACTCACTCCCATCCCTTATGAGTGGCAGATACCAACCACTCACTAACTTCACCTCATTCGCTGAGCATCTTGACACTTGAGTCACAGATAGGCCTTCTCTTCAGCCAAGATTCCTGCTGCTGCTGCTGCTGCTGCTGCTGCTGCTGCTGCTAAGTCACTTCAGTCACGTCCCACTCTGTGCGACCTCATAGACGGCAGCCCACCAGGCTCCCCCATCCCTGGGATTCTCCAGGCAAGAACACTTGAGTGGGTTTTATAGGATCTCAATCATCCTATAAAATATCCAAGTCCATAATTTTCCAGTCCTATTCAAGACTCTAACCACTTGTTTCCAATGTTTTCCTCTGTTTCATTCTGATACATATTCTTAAAGAGATAATATGGACTGGCCATAATCTGAAGTGAATAAAGTTGAAATCATTTTTCAGATTTTTCAGTTAATCTTACTTTGACTACCCTGCAACTTTTTCTTTATCCCTTCCACACTCTCTACCTTTACTCTAACCCTAATATTGACCTAACCATAACCATAATCAAGACTGTAAACATAAACACAATCATAATCCTTCTTTCCTGCCTTCCTGTCCAATATAGATTTCACAGCTCATTTTTTTTTTCCTTATAAACTCCAATTTCTTCTGTTATTTCATTGCATTCATTTAACAAAATCAAATTCTGAAGGAATCCATTTTCTATGTCTTGGGCAATGAATTATACTGGAAAAAATGGCAAACAGAGCAAAGTAACACTATAAATTTATCATCACTGACCTCATGTAGATAATTAGCAAATCTATCACTGGCATCAATATTTCACATCATCTATATTTTTCAAGCTTCCCTGATAGCTTAGTTGGTAAAGAATCCTCCTGCAATGTGGGAGACCTCGGTTTGATCCCTGGGTTGGGAAGATTCCCTGGAGAAGGGAAAGGCTATCCACTCCAGTATTCTGGCTTAGAGAATTCTGTGGACTGTATAGTCCATGGGGTCACAAACAGTCGGACACAACTGAAAAAATTTCATGTTCACTGTACTTTTCTCGACATCTATTTATACCACACCAAACCCAAAATTTTTCAGACCCATGATTTCCTAAAAGAGAAAAATAGAAGCTGTCATATGTGGTTTAGCTTAGACGCTGTCCTATCTGACTCTTTGCGACCCCAGGGATTGCAGCCTGCCAGGCTCCTCTGTCCATGGCATTTTCTGGTCAAGGATACTTGAACACCCCTAACTTCCAGACACCCATTTTTCTTCTCACCATACTCTGATAAGCCTCATGTTCTGCTGCTCCAAAACAGCTCTCATTATCATCAACAATAGCCTCCATATCACTAATCAAAAAACCTATTTCATGGCTTACTTTTCTCTGAGTGGTGCTGACCACCTGTGGTTAGAAATTAGTATAAAGTAGTCACTGAAACTGTGGGCTCTGGAGTCAGACAGCCTGGGATAGATTCCTGGATCTGCCAGTTACTACCTGGGACCTAAAGCAATTGATTGAAAATATCTCTATGCCTCAATTTCCTTCTCTATAAAATAGAGGTAAAAGTAGTATTATCATAGAAATGTAAAAATAAGGTAAATACATATTTTTACAGTTCTTGGGCTTCCCTGGTGACTCAGAGGTTAAAGCATCTGCCTGGAATGCGGGAGCCCCGGGTTCAATCCTTGAGTAGGGAAGATCCGCTGGAGAAGGAAATGGCAACCCACTCCAGTACTCTTGCCTGGAGAATCCCATGGAGGGAGGAGCCTGGTAGACTACAGTCCATGGGGCTGCAAAGAGTCAGACATGACTGAGCAACTTCACACATACACCTGGAGAAGGAAATGGCAACCCACTCCAGTATTCTTGCCTGGAAATAACATGGATGAAGGAGGCTTGTAGGCTACAGTCCATGGGATGGTAAAGAGTTACACAGGACTGAGCAACTTCACAGTTCTTAGAGCATAACCTGACACCTAGTAAGCTCTCAATAATGTTACTATTAATTCTATTAACTACTCTTTCCTTCTTGAATATAAACTCTTTTTGACTCCTAAACTTCATACTCTTTTGGTTTTGGTAGAAGGGCTATTTACGTCTGTCCTGGAGACCATAGTTAGTAGTAGTAGTTTGTCTCTCAGTCTTGTCCGACTCTTTGCGACCCCATGGACTGTAGCCTACCAGGCTCCTCCCTCTATGGGATTCTCCAGGCAAGAGTACTGGAGTGGGTTGTCATTTCCTTCTCCAGGGAATCTTCCCAACCCAGGGATCGAACCCAAGTCTCCCGCATTCCAGGCAGACACTTTAACCTCTGAGCCACCAGGGAAGCCTCACCTGGAGACCATACAAAGGGAAAATAACATGATCAGGAATTTAACAATTTCAACTCAAATTCTTGTCATCCCCCCAAAAATCTTACTTTTGTATATTTATATTTATTTTTATCTGTTTGAGGGAGGGTAGAAGTGGTTGAAATTAAAATGTTTTAATACTTATATTTAAATTATAGATATTTATATCTTTAAATATTATAGAATAAAAATATAAGGCCTTTTCACAGACTATTCAAATATCCTTAAGTGGAAACGAAGGCATTGATTAGGAGGAGTGAGGATATTTGGGAAGACATGAATAAAGATGAAAATTTTGAATCTACTTTAAGCGTTCTTTCAATGATTCTCCTCAAGATTTATCCCTATCCCTATCACCTACTTATCCTTATCACCTATAACTAGAAAGTTCTAAATATATCCCAACAGAGATAAGTAAAAATTCAACCTAGGAAGAAATAGGCTACACTCCAAAAGATTACAATATATTCTAAGTTATATTGGCATAAACCAAAGGGATATATGTGAGAGTATATTATTTCAGTTTTAGACAAAGGGGATGAAATATTGGATCAGGACAAATTAATCAACATGAGCGTACTTATTCCTGAATTAATATATGGTAGGTTGAACAAATAAAATTGCTCTCTTTGTGCTTAATTTTTTTTTCCTATATGTCTCAAGGCTCAGTTCTGTTTCCTAATAGTTCTCCAGATGATATTATCAATGCTGCTAAGTTGCTTCAGTTGTGTCCGATTCTGTGCGACCCCATAGACGGCAGCCCACCAGGCTCCCCCATCCCTGGGATTTTCCAGGAAAGAACACTGGAATGGGTTGCCATTTCCTTCTCCAATGCATGAAAGTGGAAAGTGAAAAGTGAAAGTGAAGTCGCTTAGTTGTGTCCGACACTTAGTGACCCCATGGACTATAGCCTACCAGTCTCCTCCATCCATAGGATTTTCTAGGTAAGAGTACTGGAGTGGGTTGCCATTGCCTTCTCCAGATATTAACAATACATGGTTTTAAATACTGCTTATTTTCTTATGAGTCTCAAATATGCATTTCATATCTGTTTTTTTCTCTGAGAACCTTATATTCCAAACAATCACCTCATAATGTCCATTTGGATACTTGAGAGAGAAAAATTTTGAACTGTACATATCTAAAACTAAACTCGTATCTCCTAAAGATATTTATTATAAAATGTTTCTCTAATATAGATGGCTAGATTATTCATTCACTTGCACAAGTGAGAAACCTGGGATTGACTCTTGACACCTATTTAAACTCCATTGCCAGTAGCCAATCATCAAGTCTTATCTTTTTACCCTCTAAAGAGCTTTCCAAATCATCCACTGCTCTTATTTTCACATTTCCTCATTCCTTAAAATATTTCAGCACCTGACTCATTGTTACTCTTTAACATTCCAATATCCATGTAGATCACCCGTCAATATGGTGACTGAATTCCTTAACTCTTTCCTCAAAGATCTTTTTTGCTCCCTATCTCAGATATTTACTTTCAGGATCCTGCTCTTATCTTTGCAAATGGTGGCACTGAAATACAACCATAATTTTCATTTCAATTTTCATTTCATCATATTCTCCAACCAGCACTTCCTATTGTGGCAACTCTAATAATCCTGTCACCATTCTGGCACATCAGCACATCAACTCTCACATCTTTGCTCTCCCTTTGTGCCCTTTCTCCTTATCCAGTTTAAATTCATGGTCAGTCATAATCATTCCTCACATACATTCTGAATTCCTTTGATCTTCCTTCACTTTAGTGGTACTGTTGCAAAATGACAACCCCAATTAAACTCTTTGTTTAGTCTCTGCTTACTTTGATAGGTCAGGTCTTTCCCTTTCAAAGAAACTGGCTAACAGTTCACCAAACCTATTTTCCTTCCCCCCAGCACAAAGCTAGACAATATTCTCAGTCTTTGCTGATTTAAAGTGTAACTATGGGTTTGAATTTTAGCTAATAAATGTGAGTAGAAATGATTCATATCAATTCTAAGACTGGCATATATAAAATTTTGAGATCTTCCATTGTCTCCATTCTCTAACTTTCTAGCTGTGTATCAAAGTCCAGGATAATCTTGGAAAACCTGTGCTGAGATTCTATTCACCAGGAGCACTGAAAGATACAGATGTATACCCTTGGATTTCACCTCTACTGCTATGTCCCACTATCAACAAGACTTCAGGTTACTAATATATAAATTTCTACTGTGTTAGGCACTAAGATTTGATGGTTAATCTGTCACAGCAGCTAGCATTGTGTTCAAATCACTATAGAAACGTGCCTGTAGAAAACACACAGCTACACCAACAGATTTCACTTTTAAATTCATGATCTTTAACCTTGTCATCTAACATTAACACGTGTACAACTCTTTGTGATCCCATGGACTGTATAACCTAGCAGGTTCCTCCATCCATGGAATTTTCCAGGCAAGAGGACTGGAGCGGGGTGCCATTTCTTTCTCCAGGGGATTTTCCCGATCCAGGGATCAAACCCAGCTCTCCACATTGCAGGCAGATGCTTTACCTTCTGCGCCACCAGGGAAGTCCAACATTAACACTAGACTTCCCTACTCTATTCAGTATCCTACTTTCCTAGATAATAATTCAAACTTTTCCTCAAAACTCATACCTGGTCTATCTGCAATCTCATTACTAATACCTTCAAAATACATGCAGAATTTAACACTTCTTGGTCCAAGCTCTCTGTTTCTACTAAGAGGTCTCTAATGTCAGGAGCCAGAGGTATGGCACTGGGAGGGAGGTGGGAGGGGTGTTCAGGATGGGGAACACGTGTACACCCGTGGCGGATTCATTTTGATGTATGACAAAACCAATACAATGTAGTAAAGTAATTAGCTTCCAATTAAAATAAATAAATTTAAATTTAAAAAATGCAAAGCGAATTATTCCAGACCTCAAAACCCTGCAATGGCTTCATATTTTTAGGGTATAGTCAAGAAAATAGAAACTATATTGGATATTTCAAATTAAGGGTCTTCTTACATAGGTTCTGGATGACTTTAAAGAGCAAAGGGAACTGTGGGCAAGAATATCAGCACTGGATCGGAGAGCAAAAGGGAAAATGTAGGTTACCAGAACCTGGGAGCTTAGAAGAAGGAGTCCACCAGGCTAGTTCTAATGCTTCTGAGAGAGGAGCCAGAGTGCTGCTTTCCTCTGAGATTGTGCCCCAGAGCTATGCTGGAAATATCATAAAACACTAGAGGTTAGACCTAACTGCTGCTTCTGAGCAGTGTTGACAAAGAAGAGGAAAATAGAAGAAAGTCTCTTCCTCTGCCTTCTTCCTATGTATCCTGCAGGTAGAATCTACAAAGAAGCCAGCTGGTGAATGGAACTGGAAATGTAATTTGTCAACTCTGAGCCTCAGTCTCACCATCATAAAGCCACCAGCTTTGGCTACTCAGCACTCATAAAACTCCTCTACACATATTTTTACTTCCACGGAAGAATATTAACAAGCATCCTTCTACACAGCAGGGTCTGACTCTCTCTCTTATCCAAATGAAATCACTCTCACACTTTTTCCCTATAAAGCAGACTCAAAGTTCTAACATTTACCAAATCCCATCTCTAGAGGATGTTAAATCTTGTTCAGTCACAATTTAACTAAAATTGTTAGACAAAGTAATATGGATAAAAGAAAAGATGCAGTAAGTTAGAAATTCCTCTGGGCTCAGATGGATTTACTCATCTGTCTGTGGTCAGTTGCTGGGATGGTTGTGCTGGTCTTTGGACTCTCTTATGTGTCTGAGGCTTTAGCTATAATGCTTTGTCTCTGTTCCATGTGCTTTTTCATCTTCCAGATGGCAATGACAGGCTCTTTTATGTAGCAATTGAAGGCTTCCAAAAGAAAGAACAGAAGGATAAAAAGTTTCTTGAGACCTGGGCTTAGGATTCACTCAATATTACTTCTGCCCTATTTTATTGGCTAAAGCAAATCACAAGGGCAGCTCATTTCAATACATGGAAAAATAGATTTACTTCTTGAAGGGAGGAACTGCAAGAATTGCTAGTTTGCAATACACAACATAAGAATGAAAGGAAACACAAAGCTCTCTTTTTCCCCCCACTACAAATCCCCCTTTAAGTGACCCACTGTGACATGGATTTTCTAATTTAAATGCATTTCTGATTTAAATCCATTTTGCCTGGGCTCCCCAAGCGGCACACTGGTAAAGAATCCACCTGCCTATGTAAGAGATATGGGTTTGAGCCCTGTGTTGGGAAGATTCCCTGGAGCAGAAACGACAACCCACTCCAGTATTCTTGCCTGGGAAATGCCATGGAGAGAGGAGGCTGGTGGGCTACAGTCCATGCGATCACAGTCAGACATGACTGAGCACGCATGCACCCATTTTGACCAGTAGCCCAAAGTGATTTTTTAGTTTCTAGGATTAGAATCAACTCAAATCTAGTATGCAGATGTTTGCAAGCAGGTCTCAGGAAGACTTAGAAAAGTTTTGCAGTACAAACTGTGGCAATTTACAAAGTCATTTCTCAAAGATATACAGCTTCCATTTAAAAACATTTATTTAACATGTTTTATTTATTTACTTTTGGCTATATTGGATCATCATTGCTGCTCAGACCTTTCCCTAGCTGTGGAGAGCAGGGGCTACTCTCTAGCTGCGGTATGCAGGCTTCTCAATGTGATGGTCCCTCTTGTTGCAGAGCACTGGGCTCTAGGGCAAGTGGACTTTAGTAGTTGTGGCATTTGGGTGGCTCCTTGAGTTGTTGTGGCTCCTGGGCTCCACAGCACTGACTCAGTAGCTTTGGTGCAATAGCTTAATTGCTCCATGGCCTGTAGGATGTTCCCAGAACAGAGATTGAATCCATGTCTCCTGCATCGGTGGGTGGATTCTAGACCACTGAGCCACCAGAGAAGCCCTGGCCTACTTTTAAATCAAAGAACTCCAAGTCAGTGAACTGGCTTAGGTTCATAGAAGTTGGATAACAAACAATACTCAAGTCAGATGTTTTCCCACCACACTTAGAGTTTTCTTATTATATTGACTAAGCAACACTTCAGAAATCTGCTCATATATTTCACACCTAAGATATTTCACTCTTAGAAATCAAGCAACCATAGTCTAAGATTCTGGCAAGGCAGGATATTCTGATCACCGACCCTTCCTTGCCATCCATTACAGTAATTGTACAAATCTTGGTTCTTGAGTTTAGTGTTGCTACTTCTGCTATTCTGTGATTCCATGATATTTATTGAAATTAAGGATTCCTTTTCAATGACAGCATCTCTCATTACCAACTTTAGACTTCAGAGGACAGCTACTACAGAGCTTTACAAAGATACTGGTACATGCCTCAGTGAAAGGTATGCCCTCTGGGCCTTCTAAAGAGATGTAGTAGTGGTGGTGCCTATGCAATTTTCACAGGTTAAATTCACTCTTACATCCCTGTATCCTTAAGCTTTTTCTTTAGACTAGATTAGAAATTCTCATCAATTCTCACTGAAAGAGGGCCACCACTGAATCCAGTAGACCAAGAAAACTGTTAGAACAACTTTCATCTGCTCAGTCTACCATATTAACTCTGGAATAAGAATCCCTATGTTATTGTTACCATCTTTCTAAATTCCATATATATGCATTAGTATACTGTATTGGTGTTTTTCTTTCTGGCTTACTTACCTCTGTATAATCGGCTCCGGTTTCATCCACCTCATTAGAACTGATTCAAATATATTCTTTTTAATGGCTGAGTAATATTCCATTGTGGGAGAGGGAGAGGGTGGGATGATTTGGGAGAATGGCATTTAAACATGTATAATATCATATATGAAATGAATTGCCTGTCCAGATTAGATGCATGATACAGTATGCTTGGGGCTGGTGCACTGAGATGACCCAGAGGGATGGTATGGGGAGGGAAGAGGGAGGGGGGTTCAGGATGGGGAACACGTGTAACACAGGAATACCTGTGGTGGATTCATGTTGATGTAGGCAAAACCAATACAATATTGTAAAGTAATTAGCCTCCAATTAAAATAAATAAATTTATATTTTAAAAAAGAATCCCTATGTTGATTGCATTGTCTTGATTAAATATTATATTTCATCCTCCTTGGTCAAATATCCTTATAACATATTCCCACTTCTATCCCTAAATTCATGCCAGCATAATTTAGAAATGCATTGTAATTCTTTTGGTGTAAAACCTGTTTTTCCTGGGCTGGGTTTTCACTTGTTGATGGAATGCACTCAGAATTTTCTAGCTATAGGACTAGATAAAATAGGAGTGGGAGCTCTTGAGAAGCAACTCACTGAGAGGGAGGCTCAGAGTAGATTTCTGTTTTTAGCTTCATTTATATCCACCCAGATATCCCTCCTCCTTCTGAATCAATGTCTTAGTTTTCACTTAGGACACTTGGGACACCTATGAATACACATTCATTTCAATTTCATAACTAACCCAAACATTTAAATGTTGAGTTTAATTTTCAGTCATATCTGCCCTGCTGTATACAAACTAAAATAAATACATTCATGCAAAAATATGAGAGTCTTTTGGTGTTACCAGAGAAGTCTTGAGGTTATTAAATCCCTGAGCACATTTTCCTTTTTTATGGTCTCCAGTGTAGTCAGAAATAGCTATTCTACCACGTAGTCATCAGGGTTAGTATTACCACCATACCTGACAACTGCAGCAGCCACTTGGTCCTATAAGATATTGATTACAGTAAGCACATTATCTCAAGCAATTGCAGGTAGTAATTTAGTTAAATATTGCTTGCCATGGCAATATCATTATCTTAGTTTCTACTGATAAGGAATTTAACATTACTTAAGTTCAAGGTAAAGGATATATTTAAAGTAATTCCATAATCCTATCTTTTAGTTTACTTGGAATCACTCTTGGTCCCTGGCAGTGTAACCATCAAAAAAACAGAAATCATACAAGGCATTTGAGTAAAGGATATTTAAACAGAGAATTGGTAAATGGGTATTTGAAGGTGATGAAACAAAAAAGAAACATTGCAGTAATAATTCAGGAGGAATTATTCATTACTAATAATTCAGGAGGAAGCTCCCAGCCCTAGTCCTAAGGACTGAGGGTAGGTGATAAAACTATAAGGACCTACAAGGTTAAAGGAGGAGCCCCATCATTGCTCTTTAGACCTCAGAAAAGAGGATCCCAAATGACTGCTTCTGAAACCTGCAAGGAGGTATCAGACGGCTGGTTCAGGGTGTGCTCTAAGATGAAGATTCAAGAAATCAGCTTCAAAGAGGAATAGAAGAACAAAAAGATGTCTTTTTTTTTCTTCTTCCTTTACTTTATGATCTCCTTCTATTGACTTCTGTTGGTAAAACTGAGCAGGAAGCCATTTGACTAAGTGAGAAATATAATTTACAGACTCTCTGCCCCAGTATCATATATAGGTGGATATTTTAGGGGGCCTTGAGAACCAAAAGAAAATAGGTAAATCACTGACACAGTCTTTTCTTTCATCCTGAATAACTACTGATATGCATAACATAGTTTCTTGTTATCTCCTGCTTCATTTTGTTAGGTAGTTAGAATAGGAAAAAGGAGTCCAGAATGGCAGTGGCTAAAAGACAAGGAAGGGAAAAGCCTGCAAAAATAGAACAAGGGAAGGTCCGAGGACCATAGCGAGGATCTCAGGTAGAACAAACAGCACTCCTGGCTAGCCCGGTTTACATAGAGCAGGCCCGGTGGGGGCGGGAGAAACAAACATCAAAGGAGGAGCCAAAGGGCCGAGGGATCTCTCTCTGTTTCTCTCTCTTCTCTTCGTGTCTTTTGGGTTGGCATGCCCTCACATCTCAAGGATGTATTTTCCTTTATTTTCTAAATAAAACTGAAGTGTAACACGGAGCCATGACACTGGCCTCTCCGAAGGCTGTAACACTGGTCTGTTGCTTCAAATTACTGTTGTGATAAGACAGAACTGAGGAAATTACACACTCCCCTGATAGTTTCCTACTCTTCTCCCCCTACTCTTCTGCCATATTACAGACTCCATGCCCAGTCATGTTCTTGTCTTACAGCCTCACATTTGCAGCTCACTGTTCATGAAATGTTCTCCTTAAGATAGGTCCTCATGGATAGCTCCCTCATTTCTATCTACTTGTTATTTTCTTGGAGAGGCTTTCCCCGGATTTTCCACCTAAAAAACTCATAGTGACATTCAAAGTTCTCTTCCTTAATTTCTTTGATTCCTACCCATTCATCACTCTGTAAAACACTATGTATTTTCCATCTTTATCTTATTTTAAGTCTTCTCCAGTGGAATTTTATTTCCATTGGGCCGTGACTTTTGTTTGATTGCTCATAAATGGATCCTCAGTGCAAGAATAGTGTCTGGCATTATTTAATATTCAATAAGTTATTTCTAGGGCTTCCCTAGTGGCTCAGAGGTTAAAGCGTCTGCCTGCAATGCGGGAGACCTGGGTTCAATCCCTGGGTCAGGAAGATCTGCTTAATTTATGAGTTAATGAATATCCACTAACCTAGTCCTAGTATTCCCTGGTGGCTCAGATGGTAAAGCATCTGCCTGCAATGTAGGAGACCTGGGTTCAATCCCTGGGTTGGGAAGATCCTCTGGAGAAGGAAATAGCAACCCACTCTAGTATTTTTGCCTGGAGAATTCCAGGTACACAGAGGAGCCTGGCAGGCTACAGTGCATGAGGTTGCAAAGAGGTGGACATGACTGAGTGACTAACACACACAACCTAGTCTTAGTTAACTCAAGGAAATATCCAATATTCTAACTGCTATCTCTTCATCCATTCTTAACCTCTGTTAATTCACTGTCAACAGCGCTGCTACTGTAATTTTTCAAAATTAGTTGTATGCTTGACTACATTACAACAACTGGAGGATGAGTCCTGTACTATTTATAATTCCTTCTGTTTATAATTACACCTACCCCAATCCCTATATCTAAAATTCGCTGACCTAGGTAAACTTTTGTCATCGGAATACCTTTATTCATTTAGATGATGCATATTTCTACAAATGGCAGCTTTATCAATAATTTTTCACTTGACATTTGTTCTTAACAATCTTATTTATGTCTTTGCAAAATCATTATACCTAACTTGACTTTTCACACCACAGAAACTAATTAGACCATTCTTAATATGATCTTTGTTACATAGACACAGGATAGGAACATGTATACCTTATGAAACACAAAAGTTATGACTGTGAAATGTTATCTGCTGCTGCTAAGTCACTTCAGTCGTGTCCGACTCTGTGTGACCCCATAGATGGCAGCCCATCAGGCTCCCCTGTCCCTGGGATTCCCCAAGCAAGAACACAGGAGTGGGCTGCCATTTCCTTCTGCAATGCATGAACGAACAAACTTTAGGTTTTTACTTCAAAAAAGTTTATAATAAACTGAATATGCATTCTTTTGGAAAGTTCTTTGGTAACGAGACATAACAAATATCTCACTTAAGATAAACACCTATGTAAAAGACAAAAGTGCTCTAAGTCACAAGTATGAATATACATATGTCTTTTGGCATAGTTGTTTAAAGGTGTAAAGGTGCTAATCATTTAACAGAAGGTCTATCAACTTTGCTCTTGTTTCTAAAACAGAGCATGCCCTTTTTGTATTGTCCAAACTCTATTTTTGTGCTCTCTGTAAAAGCTGAACACTTAGAAATGAACAAGTTGAGCTAGTTTGAAGGAATGATAAGATACAATGGGGACCTGGGTTCAGCATAACCACCTAATTGTTTCTCTTTATCTAAATTACTGAATCCTTTGAGCTTTGCTTGCACCACTCTGGTCGTTGCCTGTGTATGCCTTCTTTTCATGGACTGCAAAGGCCTGGAGGCTGTTTTATTCATTTCCTATTCCACAGAAGTCTTTACAGGGTAGGTACTGAAATTGGGTGATATAATCAATTAAAAAATCAGACACAGAAAGAAGTAAATTTAGTAACTCTATACAACATCAATGGAACTTATAAACCTAATATATGTTTTTAGATTCAATTCAAAGAAAAAAATGCCCAGTTTTATCAGTTATGTGAAATTTGGTGTTCTATGCAATGAAAAAGGATATTAGCTCTTGTGAGTGAATGAGTGTATATTTAACAGTTTAAGTTAAGTTGAAAAGAGGGTTTTGATAATTTTCAAAACAATGCTGGCTTATTTTCTTATTTTATTTTTTTAACAAATACAAATTGATGTTCTGCTTGAACTACTATGTCTGAATAAAAATGCATGCATGTTCATTCCTACCCGTGTCTTGCTCTCTGCAGATCTTAGTCTTAGGACTTTGTAGAGCTGTCTTTCCTGTGGGCTAATGTTTCTCCCTTGCTTTCATTGGAACACATGCTATACAACATCTTAAAAAGCAAATTCTGTGTTTTGGTAAGAGTGATTTATTTATGTGACTGTCTTAATCTCCAAGGAAAATGCAGAGTCATACAAAAATATAGGCAAACAGTTGGAGTACAGGTTGACATCAATGAAACAGATTTTTTTTTTTAATACTGCAAACTGTGAGTGGAGTTACCTTTTATAAAACTTCCTTGCTGTAAACACAGCACAGTATGCAGCCTGATGAGACTGCATAAGCTATATTTTCACACAGACTATTGTTAAAATGAGCGAGTCTAATCTTTACAAAATAACAATGCCTCTAATGCAAAAAATAAATCCTCACTATCTTATGGTAGAGTTGCAAAAAATTACCAGAGGGAATTTGTTTGAAATTCCGTGCTGTCAAAAAAAAAAAAAACAAACTGGAAATAGAACATCCCTATGACCCAGCAATCCCACTGCTGGGCATACACACTGAGGAAACCAGAATTGAAAGAGACACATGTACCCCAATATTCATCACAGCACTGTTTATAATAGCCAGCAGATGAATGGATAAGAAAGCTGTGGTACATATACACAATGGAGTATTACTCAGCCGTTAAAAAGAATACATTTGAATCAGTTCTAATGAGGTGGATGAAACTGGAGCCTATTATACAGAGTGAAGTAAGCCAGAAAGAAAAACACCAATACAGTATACGAACACATATATATGGAATTTAGAAAGATGGTAATAATAACTCTGTATGTGAGACAGCAAAAGAGACATAGATGTATAGAACAGTCTTTTGGACTCTGTGGGAGAGGGAGAGGGTGGGATGATTTAGGAGAATGTCATTGAAACATGTATAATATCATATATGAAATGAATTGCCAGTCCAGGTTTGATGCATGATACTGGATGCTTGGGGTTGGTGCAATGAGACGACGCAGAGGGATGGTACGGGGAGGGAGGCGGGAGGGGGGTTCAGGATGGGGAACACGTGTATATCTGTGGTGTATTCATGTTGATGTATGGCAAAACCAATACAATATTGTAAAGTAATTAGCCTCCAATTAAAATAAATAAGTTTATTTTTTTTAAAGAATATACTTACTTCTTGTCTCAAAATTACTTTCATTGATTTATCTTTACTGTAATTATTTTTTATTCCCATTGTTTAACTTTGACTTTTGCAAGATCTATTTGGTTGGACAGCAGCAAATATTTTTATGTTCCTTTAAAGTTTGCTGAGCCCTTAGATATATATTTTCTTACAAAGTAGGTACTCCTCTTATTCCCATTTCACAAATGTTTGATGATTGCTTTTGCAGATGTTGCAAAGATGTTAAGATAAAATCTAAAAATCTTAGAATATCTAAGGGTGGTTTTAAATTAACAATTAGATGTTTGTATAATAAAATAAACATATTCAAATTTATTAGTGTAAACCAGCTAAAGAAGGAGAAATAATAAATCTAATTTGTCTGTCACATGTAAAATCACTATTTCATCATTGAAGAGATGTGGTTAAGAGTTATATTTGCCTACTAGTGGTAATAGTTTAAACAAGAGACATTGAGCTCTGTTTCATGTTAAAGGAATCTGAAGCTAGAAAACAATGTGGTTGAGGGAAATATATGAATGTATGTATGTATGTATATGTCTATCTGTATACTATATATATATATATATATATATATATATATATATATATATCCCTGTATACAGGGAAATATGTTCCTTCTGCTTTGCTGTACTCAGCACATGTTCTCTGTTTTCATGGGCACGGGTTGGTTTCTGGAGCTCCAACCATCATATCACTGTTTCTGTTGGGCTACAGGAGAAAGAGAAAGAACCAAAAAAAGGCCTTTCCAACAGTCCCACCAACCAGTCATCCTAGTTGCCAGAGGGCATGGAAAAGGTGGAGTCTTGGTCAGCTCATCACTACAGGCATAAAATTAAAATATGTTACTAAAAAGAAAGAGAGAAAGGATTACAGCACATTCTTTCTGTTTTTGTTATTCATCGATAAAATAACATAGTTTTCCTACTTTTAAGGATGATATATTTCAATCACTCCACATGTAAAATAAATGCTCCACTAATGGGTTAAAAGGGTCCTTAATAATTCAATCCTCTGATCAGATCCAATTCTTTGTAATCAGAGGAAACAAATTGAGTTTAGTAAGTGAAGGTGACAGTTGAAAATGGAAAATTATCTACACTGGTTCAAAGGATTACATGATGGCAGTAAAAAAATTAACTACAAATAGGAAATGTGAAATTATTAACCATCATGGGTGCATGCTGATTTACATGTAAGTTCCAGTACTCTTGCCTAGCAAATCCCATGGATGGAGGAGCCTGGTAGGCTGCAGTCCCTGGGGTCACTAAGAGTCGGACACGACTGAACTACTTCACTTTCACTTTTCACTTTTGAGCAGTGGAGAAGGAAATGGCAACCCACTCCAGTGTTCTTGCCTGGAGAATCCCAGGGACAGGGAAGCCTGGTGGGCTGCCATCTATGGGTTGCACAGAGTTGGACACGACTGAAACGACTTAGCAGCAGCAGTAGCAGCAGCCTGGTGAAGAACAGTTTTGTTAAATGCAATTTTCTCTATTAGGAGTTTGCAGTACTATTAACAATAGCTGTTCCAATGAAAAACATATTATTTTTAAAGAAAATAAATAGCTATAACTTGAAGCTCATTAATAAACTATTTTTAAAAAAAAACTATACTATTTTTCACTATATTTCCTGAAAGTATCTTGGGACCATTAAGGAACTATATTTAAATTACACCTTTTTTTTTTTCCTGGAATTCTAAAAGCTAGAAAAAGTAACATCACTTCCTAGAGCCTTATTTAAGACTTAAATTGAAGAAAGCAGGGAAAGCCACAAGACCATTCAAGAATGATATAAATAAAATTCCTTATGATTATACAGAGGAAGTGACAAACCGATTCAAGGAATGAGCTCTCATACACAGTGCCTGAAGAACTATGGATAGAGGTTTGTGAATTTTTACAGGAGATAGTGATCAAGACCATCCCCAAGACAAAGAAATGCAAAAAAGCAAAATGATTGAGGAGGCCTTACAAATAGCAGAGGAAAGAGAAGTGAAAGGCAAAGGAGAAAAGGAAAGATATACCCATTTGAATGCACAGTTTCAAAGAATAGCAAGGAGAGACAAGAAAAGCTTCTTCAGTGATCAATACAAAGAAACAGAGGAAAATAATAGAATGAGAAAGACCAGAGATCTCTTCAAGAAAATTAGAGATACCAAGGGAACATTTCATGCAAAGATAGTCACAATAAAGTCCAGAAATGGTATGTACCTTAAGGAAGCAGAAGATATTAAGAAGAGGTGGCAAGAATACACAGAAGAACTATACAAAAAAGATCTTAATGACCCAGATAACCATGATGGTGTGATCACTCACCTAGAGCCAGACATCTAGAATGTGAAGTCAAGTGGGCCTTAGGAAGTATCACTATGAACAAAGCTAGTGGAGGTGATGGAATTCCAGTTGAGCTGATTCAAATCCCAAAAGATGATGCTGTTAAAGTGCTGCATTCAATATGCCAACAAATTTGGAAAACTCAGCTGTGGCCACAGGACTGGAAAAGGTCAGTTTTCATTCCAATCCCAAAGAAAGACAATGCCAAGGAATATTCAAACTACTGCACATTTGCACTCCTCTCAGTTCAGTTCAGTTCAGTTCAGTCACTCAGTTGTGTCCGACTCTTTGTGACCCCATGAATCACAGCACGCTAGGCCTCCCTGTCCATCACCAACTCCCGGAGTTCACTCACACTCATGTCCATCGAGTCAGTGATGCCATCCAGCCATCTCATCCTCTGTTGTTCCCTTCTCCTCCTGCCCTCAACCCCTTCCAGCATCAGGGTCTTTTCTAATGAGTCAACTCTTCACATGAGGTGGCAAAAGTATTGGAGTTTCAGCTTCAACATCAGTCCTTCCAATGAACACCCAGGACTGATCTCCATTAGGATGGACTGGCTGGATCTCCTTTCAGTCCAAGGGATTCTCAAGAGTCTTCTCCAACATCACAGTACAAAAGCATCAATTCTTCAGTGCTCAGCTTTCTTCACAGTCCAACTCTCACATCCATACATGACCACTCATCTCACATGCTAGCAAAGTAATGCTCAAAATTCTCCAAGCCAGGTTTGGAACCAGAAAAGGCAGAGGAACCAGAAATCAAATTGCCAACATCCGCTGGATCATCAAGAAAGCAAAAGAGTTCCAGAAAAACATCTACTTCTGCTTATTGACTGAGCCAAAGCCTTTGACTGTGTGGATCACCAGAAACTGTGGAAAATTTTTAAAGAGATGGGAATACCAGATCTGACCTGCTTCCTGAGAGATCTGTACGCAGGTCAAGAATCAACAGTGAGAACTGGACATGGAACAACAGACTGGTTCCAAATTGGGAAATGAGTACATCAAGGCTGTATTTTGTCACCCTGCTTATTTGACTTATATGCAGGGTACATCATGAGAAATGCTGTACTGGATGAAGCACAAGCTGAAATAAAGATTACTGGGAGAAATATTAGTAGCCTCAGATATGCAGATGACACCACCCTTATGGCAGAAAATAAAAAACAAAAGAGCCTCTTGATGAAAGTGAAAGATGACAGTGAAAAAGTTGGCTTAAAACTCAACATTCAGAAAACGAAGATCATGGCATCTGGTCCCACCACATAATGGCAAATAGATGGAGAAAGAATGGAAACAGTGACAGATTATATTTTATTCTTGGGCTCCAAATTCACTTCAGATGGTGACTGCAGCCATGAAATTAAAAGATACTGCTCTTTGGAAGAAAAGCTATGACTAACCTAGACAGCATATTAAAAAGCAGGGACATTACTTTTCCAACAAAGGTCCATCTAGTCAAAGCTATCATTTTTCCAGTAGTCATGTATGAATGTGAGAGTTGGACCATAAAGAAACCCGAGCACTGAAGAACTGATGCTTTTGAACTGTGGTGTTGGAGAAGACTCTTGAGAGTCCCTTGGACTGCAAGGAGATCCAACCAGTCAATCTTAAAGGAAATCAGTCCTGAATATTCATTAGAAGGATTGATGCTGAAGCTGAAGCTCCAAAACTTTGGCCACCTGATATGAAGAACTGACTCATTGGAAAAGACCCTGATTTGGGGAAAGATTGAAGGTGGGAGGAGTAGGGGATGACAGTATGAGATGGTTTGTTGGCATCACTGAATCGATGGACATGAATTTGAGTAATCTCCCAGAGTTGGTGGTGGACAGTGAAGCCTGATGTGCTGCAGTCCATGGGGTCACAAAGAGTTGGACAGAACTGAGTGACTGAACTGAACTGAGAGTCTTTCTCATTCCTTTCATGAACATGATTTAAAATACAAAATCCTTTAGACTACTGACATAAGACATTTAGAAAAATAGTAAATTACTGAAAATAACATTAACTCACAACCTCAAAATTTATGTAAGAGACATGAAAATATGCTTGGCCACACTGGCAATATAGTACCAGCAGGTTAAACAACACATTTTACCAAGAACTGGTTAGCAGAAGAATATCAACATTCTCTTTCATTACTTGAAGAATAATTGACAAAATCTTTTGAAAAGATATGTATACATTCACATATATGCATTTTAGCCACATATGAATGAGTATAAATATGCACAGAGTACTAAAATGACCATATTTAGCATAATTACACTTCTGTAAATCTATCTTAAAGAAATAATCCTAAATACTGAAGAAGAAAAACATTTCATCCACAATCTTCATGGCATCAGTGTTTAGAAGTGAGAAAATTTAGCTAGTACATCTCACTCTCTCCTCCCCTCTCCCCATGTCCATAAGTCTATTCTCTATGTCTGTTTCTCAATTGTTGCCCTGTAATTAAATTCTTCAGTATCATTTTTCGAGATTCCATATATATGTGTTAGAATATGGTATTTTTTCTTTCTCTTTTTGACTTGTTTCACTCTGTATAACAGGTTCTAGGTCCATCCACCTTATTTGAACTGACTCAAATGTATTCCTTTTTATGGCTGAGTAATAGCTGACTCATTTGAAAAGACCCTGATACTGGGAAAGGATGAGGGCAGGAGGAGAAGGGGACGACAGAAGATGAGCTGGTTGGATGGCATCACCGACTCAATGGACATGGGTTTGGGTGAACTCCGGGAGTTGGTGATGGACAGGGAGGCCTGGCTTGCTGCAGTTCATGGGGCCTCAAAGAGTCAGACATGACTGAGCGACTGAACTGAACTGAACTGGTTATTCCATTGTGTATATATACTACAGCTTCTTCATCCATTCATCTGTCAGTGGGCATCTAGGTTGCTTCCATATTTTAGCTGTTGTAAATAGTGCTGCAGTGACAATGGGATACATGAGTGTCTTTCAATTTTGGTTTCCTCAGGGTATATGCCTAGGAGTGGGATTTCCGTGTCATATGGTGGTTTTCAGGCTGATGCTTTTGAGGTGGAACATTTTTCTTAATTGACCCTCCACTCTTCCTAAGGCTCCCCTCTTGACAGAGGGTAACAGCGTTCTCACATGCAGGAGGGCATCAGTTTTCTTTGCCTATCTCCATGGGCACTTAGCAGTTTCTAGGGCTCCTTGCTTCCATAAAATGGAGAGCAAGATGGGGTGGGGTAAGCTCGTGGTGCTCCCAGTCTGAAGAACTGAACAGGAGCCTGTGACAACCACAGCTATCAGGTTCTACCTTGCATACTACCTCAGACAGCAAGTACTCAGGGCCGGATGCAGAGGGATGCACGTGCACCCCACCATCACAAAACTCAGAACAGGAGGGTGATTTGGAGATGAGAAATGGGACCCTAATAATTGGCACACTCTTTGTTTATTGCTTGTTTTTCCATCAGGAAATAAACTCTTAAAGGATGAGGCAGTTCCAGTTCTTACAACTGTGCCTGGCCAGGACAGGTGCTCTGTAAATAGTACTGAATTAATTCTGAATTATTGAAGAAAGGGGAAATATGAGAAAAAATTATCTATATCTCTGCCTTTTAGATTTTCCTGGTCCAAAAATTGCCCCTGCAAATGAAAGATATACACCAAGGGAGCACCACCTTTCTCAGTCACCATATTCCATCTCTTTTTAATTACATGTGATTTCTTTAGGAAGTTACTTAACTTTAGGAACTCCATTTACATTATCTTAAAAGTAGAAACAACACTTATTTTAAAATGTCCTTTTAAGGATTGATGCTGATCCAAAAAGGGTACATATTTGTCCAGTCAGTTCTATTATTGAAGCCACAATATACATTTCTACACCCTGCACCTTTTAACCGCTGTTCATCTGTCACCATTTACAGGTTAGTATAGTTTCTGAATAATGATATAAACTAACATGGAACATTTATATTTGTGACATACACTAGTATAAATGTTTTGCCTGTATTAACTTCAATGCTTCCAACAACTGAACAGTTCAGGTCAGTTCAGTGATTCAGTCGTGTCTGGCTCTTCACAACCACACGGTCTGCAGCATGCCAGGTTTCCCTGTCCATCACCAACTCCTGGAGCCTGTTCAAACTCATGTTCATCGCATCAGTGATGCCATCCAGCCATCTCATCCTGCTGTCCCCTTCCCTTCCCGCCTTCAAGCTTTCCCAGCATCAAGGTCTTTTCTAATGAATCAGTTTTTTGAATCAGGTGGTCAAAATATTGGAGCTTCAGCATCAGTCCTTCCAATTAATATTCAGAACTTATTTCCTTTAAAATTGACTTGTTTGATATCCTTGCAGTACAAGGGACTCTCAAGAGTCTTCTCCAACACCACAGTTCAAAAGTATCAATTCTTCAGTGCTCAGCTTTCTTTATGGACCAACTCTCACATTCATACATGACTACTGGAAAACTATAGCTTTGACTAGATGGACATTTATTGGCAAGGTAATGTCTCTGCTTTTTAACATGCTGTCTAGGTTGGTCATAGCTTTTCTTCCAAGGAGCAAGCTACTTAATTTCATGGCTTCAGTCACCATCTTCAGTGATTTTGGAGCCCAAGAAAATAAAATAAAACCTGGCATTATTTCCATTGTTTCCCCATCTATTTGCCATGAAGTGATGGAATCAGATGCCATGATCTTCATTTTTTGAATATTGCATTTTAAGCCAGATTTTTCACTCTCCTCTTTCAATTTCATCAAGAAGCTCTTTAATTCGTCTTTGCTTTCTGCCATAATGGTGGTGTCATCTGCATATATGAGGTTATTGATATTTATCCCAGCAATCTTGATTCCAGGTTGTGCTTCATCCAGTCCCTCATTTCTCATGATGTACTCTGCATATAAGTTAAATCAGCAGGTTGACAATATACAGCCTTGATGTACTCCTTTCCCAATTAGGAACCAGTCCATTGTTCCATTTCTGGTTCTAACTGATGCATCTCCCATCCAAGTACTAACAAGGTCTGACCCTGCTTAGCTTCTGGATCAGGCATGTTAAAGGTGGTATGGCCACAGACTAAATGCTGCTTCTTGACCTGCATACAGATTTCTCAGTTAAGGTGATCTGTTGTGAACCACAAAGTGAAAGGCTTTAGCATGTCAATGAAGCAGAAGTAGATAATTTTTTTTTAATTCTTCTGCTTTTTCTATAATCCAATAGATGCTGGCAATTTGATCTCTGGTTCTTCTGCCTTTTCTGATTCCAGCTTGAACATTTGGAACTTCTCAGTTCATGTACTCTTGAAGCCTCATTTGGAGAATTTGAAGCACTAGTTTTAGAGCATGTAAGATGACTTCAAGTATGTGGTAGTTTGAGTATTGTTTGGCATTGCCTTTTCTGGGGATTGAAATGAAAACTGAATTTTTTCAGGTATGACACCGAAAGATGAACTCCCCAGGTTGGTAGGTGCCCAATATGCTACTGGAAAAAAGTAGGGAAATAACTTCAGAAATAAGGAAAAGATGGAGCCAAAGCAAAAACAACATCCAGTTGTGGATGTGACTGGTGATGGAAGTAAAATTTGATGTTGTAAAGAAAAGTTTTGCATAGGAGCCTGGAATGTTAGGTCCATGAATCAAGATAAATTAAAAGTGGCCAAACAGGAGATGGCAAGAGTGAACACTGACATTTTAGCAATCAGTGAACTAAAATATACGGGAATGGGCAAATTTAATTCAAATGACCATTGTATCTACTGCTGTGGGCAAGAATCCCTTAGAAGAAATGGAATAGCCCTCATAGTCAGCAAAAGAGTCTGATATGCAATACTTCAGTGCAATCTCAAGAATGACAGAATGATCTCTGTTCATTTTCAAAGCAAATTATTCAGTATCACAGTAATCCAATTCTATGCCTCAACCAAAGAATGCCAAAGAAGCTGAATAGTTCTATGATGAGCTACAAGACCTTCTAGAACTAACACCAATAAAAAATGTCCTTTTCATCATAGGTGACTAGAATGCAAATGTAGGAATTCTAGAGTTACCTGAAGTAACAGGCAAGTTTGGGGTTGGAGTACAAAATGAAGCAGGGCAAAGGCTAACACAGTTTTACCAAGAGAATGCACTGGTCATAGCAAACACCCTCTTCCAACAACAACACAAGGGAAGACTCTACACTTGGACAATACTGAAATCAGACTGATTATATTTTTTGCAACCAAAGATAGAGAAGCTCTACACAGTCAGCAAAAAAAAAAAAAAGACCAGGAGCTGACTGTGGCTCAGATCATGAACCCCTTATTGCAAAATTCAGACTTAAATTGAAGAAAGTAGGGAAAACCACTAGACCATTCAGGTATGACATAAATCAAATCCCTTAAGATTATACAGTAGAAGGACAATAGATTGAAGGGATTAGATCTGACAAATAGAATGCCTGAAGAGCTATGTACAGAGGTTTGTAACCTCAGGAGGCTGTTATCAAAACCACCCCCCAAGAAAAAGAAATGCAAACTGGCAAAATGGTTGTCTGAGGAGATCTTAAAAATAGCTGAGAAAAGAAGATAATTGAAAGGCAAAGAAGAAATGGAAAGATATATCCATCTGAATGCCGAGTTCCAAAGAATAGCAAGGAGAGATAAGAAAACCTTCCTCAGTGACCAATGCAAAGAAATAAAGGAAAATAATAGAATGGGAAAGACTAGAGATCTCTTCAAGAAAGTTAGAGATACCCAGAGAACATTAAATGAAAGATGGGCAAGATAAAGGACAGAAACAGTATGGGCCTAACAGAAGCAGGAGGTATTAAGAAGAGGTGGCATGAATACACAGAAGAACTATACAAAAAAGATCTTAATAACTCAGACAACCACAATCACTCACCTAGTGCCAGACATCCTGGAGTGTCCAGTCACCTGGGCCTTAGGAAGCATCACTATGAACAAAGGTAATGGAGTTGATGGAATTCCAGCTGAGTTATTTCAAGTCCTGAAAGATGGTTCTGTGAATATGCTGCACTCAATATGTCAACAAACTGACAGCTCAGCATTTTCCACAGGAGTGGAAAAGGTCAGTTTTCATTCCAATGCCAAAGAAAGGCAATCTTAAAGAATTTTCAAACTATGACACAGTTTAAGAAGTAGATGTTTTTATTTTTCCAATTTTACTGGAGAGGAAATTAAGACACATAAAGTTAAATGATTGATTCTAGAAGGGTTTTCCTGGTCTCTCAGCTGGTAAAGAATCCACCTGCCATACAAAGACCTGGGTTCAATCTCTGGGTTGGGAAGATTCCCCTGGAGAAGGGAAAGTCTACCCACTCCAGTGTTCTGACCTGGAGAATTCCAAGAACTGTATAGTCAGTGGGGTTGAAAAGAATCAGATACGACTGGGAAACTTTCACTTTCACTTTATATAGCTAGAAAATGGCTATGTAACTAGCCACTTTGGATTTGAATCCAAATAATCTGGATTTGAATCCAGATACTCTGGCTCTAGAGACTATCTGCTTAGCCACTGTATTTCTTAAATTAGATTGTTAATTTTATTCTTAATGCTAATTCTGGGTGTTTGCATGTTTGTCTTTTGTGATTATTAATAGGAACTTCACCTATTCAGTTAAAATTCCTTAGGAGAATCTTTGGCTTACTAAAATCACTCGTTAATGAAATGAAGACACCAAGAATAGGGAGAAGTGTCTTCTTTTATCAGACTGTCTGGGCAAAGCTTAAATTCAGTCAGCCTAATTGTAAACTGTCATCACTCTGTTATGAAAAAAAAAAACAAACTTGTAATTGGATATAGGAAAGTCCTATGTGAAAGCTTGTTCTTAGGGCAGGTTTTACCACTGGTCTCAGAAGCCCAATTAAAATTGATCAAAACTGTGTGAAAAAGAAGATATAGCTTTTAAAAAAAGATTGAAGGGAAATACATTAATACAGTGGCCTTTGGATGATAATACAATGCTTTTTGTTGTTTGTTTTCTGTTTATTTAAAAAATTTTTTTTTCTAAAATTTTCTAAATAAAAAATATTATTCTAAAAAGAATGTTTATTTTTAAGTTTGAGAAGAAACAGTAAAAGCAGAAAACTTAGATAAACAAAAAGAATTAAAACCATACTGCTATATGTTAAATTTTTGCCATTTTCTTCTGAATAAATACACACATATGTCATACTTTACAATATATTTACTTGTGTTAACATATTATAATTTTTAACCTTTCCTCTATTGTTTGATATTTAGATGGGCTCTATTTTATATTTTATTTAACTAATATAGCCCCAAACTTATGCATTTGTTTTTTCTTACAATCTGTCTTATTAAAACCTCAGAATAAATTCCAAAAATTTAAATACTGGGTTAGTGAATATATACTCTTTTGGTGAATAATGACTGATTGTCCTCCAGAAAGGTGGCTTCAGACAATTCTTTTACCCAGTGGTATGTTAGAATACATACCTGTTTCCTTACAGACACGCGATATTCCTTGGCATCTTTCTCAGCAAGGTAAGCCAGACAAAATCAATAGATATTGTTTATTTCTTTGATAACTGCTAAGATTCATTTGCACTTGTCATTTGTGTTTCTTCTTATATGAATTGCCTGTCTTTGTCCTTTGCCCATTTTATTACTGAATTGCTATTTTTTTAATTTCATTTTGTTTTGATTTTTATTTACTGATTTATAAGAGTTATCTTCATTTCATATCTTGCCAAAGCTTTTATTGGTTGGTAAATTAATGTATGAAAATTCCAATTCACATGTATTTTGTACATTGCATTTTAAAGAAAAGAAAAAATGCATAACTGAAAGACTCCTGGGGTATACTAGATGCCATGGAGAAATGAGGGCATGAAGAGACTCTCCCAGCTTAGCACCAAAGTTACAGGAAGAGTCCTAGTCTCATGATAGACTCTCAGGAATGAAAGTCTAGAATTCATTCTGGGTGAGAACTATTCCCTCAGCCACAGGGAAATTTCTCGCCACCCAGTTTCTTCATGAAATGAAACTAGATCAAGCTTCCTAGCATATGCTTTCCAGCTCCTCTCTGCTGGTCAGGGTTATTCACCTCCCAGACCTCAGCTCAAGCACCACTTCCTTAAGGAAGTTTTTTCTGACCTTGCCCCCTAGGTCAAACTTCCCTTTTTATGTTCACAAGACAGTATACTATTTTACGGCTTTTCACATGGTTGTAATTTTATCTGATTTTAGTTACCTGATTATTTGATTCATGTCTGTGTCACCAGCATGCATACTCCCTGAGGGAAGAAACTGTCTAGTTTTGCAAACTTTCATTTCTGTCCACTTACTTAGCTTGCCACACAGGAGATGCATGACTAAGATTTGTTGGGTAAATTGCATATAAATATGCATTGTAAAGTGTAATTCACATCCCTAGAGAGTGAATACTTTGACATTTTCACGAAGTATTGACTGTAAGAGACACTCCAGATATTATTAAATAGAAAAATATAAACTGGGGAGATCAAATTTACCAGCAAAATGTACTGTCTGATGCCCTAACTAAGCAAAACAATTTTTTCTCTATATAGTTCTTATGTAAACAAGGTTATTTTACGTAGAATGTGTGTGTGTGTGCTCAATTGCTAAGTCGTATTGGACTGTTTGCCACCCCATGGGCCATAGCTTCTCTGTCCATAGGATTTCCCAGGTAAGAATACAGGAGTGGGTTAAGTAGGATGACTTTCCATTAAATTCACTGTAACTTTTGTAAAAGGTCATAGATTAGACACACAGAGGTGTAAGGTTTAAGGAAAAAAATATCTGTATCTATGCAGTCCAATATGATAATCACCAGCTACGTATGACTATTGAACAGTTTAAAGACAGCTAGTCAAAGTTGAGGCTCTATGTGCAAACTATCCACAGGATTTCAGAGACTTGGTATGAATAAAACAGTGAAAAAATTTAAATAATTTTATATATTGAAATTGTATTTTAGATATATTGGCTTATATAAAACATATTATTAAAATTGATTTCTTTTTAATGAATTAGGTCTACTTTTATTCTGTCTAGTAAGAGATTTACAGTTAAACATGTGGCACAATATATTTCCATTGGATGGTGCTATTCTTTACTATAAATCACAGATACAAAACAACTTGAGCTAACTAAAGTAAGCTTTACACTTATTTACTACTTATTTGGGCTTCCTTTGTGGCTCAGCTGGTAAAGAATCCACCTGCAATGCAGGATACCTGGGTTAACTACATATAATAATGGAGAAATTAGAATTCTACAAAAAGATGTTTGAGTAATAGAATCTGTTTTAAAAATTGAAGACTAAAATTTGCTCAATGAAAATCTTCAAATTTCCACCCAATATTTTGTTGTCTCTTATTTTACCCACAATTTTTAATAAATACAAAGGGGTTGTATTCCCTTTCTGAGGTCAAAGAAATAATCTAGTGTTGAGAAAGGTAACCAATAGCAAGCATATTTTTTTTGTAACAATTCAAACTCTTACTCCTTCACATTTTGTTAGGCTGCAATCTGTTAACAATGACTGTAATATATATATATATATATATATATATATATATATATATATATATATACATAAAAATACTATGAAAAGCAGATAGATCTCAAACCTACATTGTGGGGGAGCCACATAGTGTGCTTTGTGCAGGAACAAGTGTTATACCCTCTATAATCTCTGAGGAGTTTCTAATATAGCTCAGTATAGTTATTGATGCTAGGAAATGTTCAATGGGCATGCTGCATTTAAGAAAATACAGGATGAGTTCTATCCAAAATCATGAAAATAAAATGTTAAATTTTGGTGATTTTCTCTACTAAGAACAGCTATTCTCTAAGACAAAAGGAAAAATAACAAATGGAGAAAAGTAGCAGAGATGAGAAGAAAAGGGGTTGTATTCTGGTTAGTCCAAGTTTTATTATAAAGGAAATTTCTTTTAAAATTTGCCATCTTTTATTACATAACATAAGAAACTTTAGGACAAATACGTGTTGGGTAAACAGAATGTTGTGAAACACCACCATAATATTGATATCAGTTACTGTAACCAAACTATTAGGAAAATGTTCTGCCTTTCCTCCTGTGCCAAATGCCATCTTCTGTGTACTTTTATGACAAGACTTTAATGGCACCTTTGGATTATTATACGCTTTGGCCTAAGCTGGTGAATGACTGTTAGGTCCGTTCACTGACTTCAAATCACATGTTATCAGTGAAACCTTCACTGCTGAGTTTCCTTTCATTGTATCTCCAGGCTGACCATTTCCTGTCAATGTCCCTTAGAACAGAGAATATACTGAAAACTGAGGTCAGCCACTGTGCTGCTAACTCTACACTTCTGGCTTAGGAAGATAAAGCAGTTTTTATTTTGTTTTGTTTCAAAATATTATTTCTTTCTTTTTTTTGAAAAATAGATTTTTTTGTGATTTGTTTCTTGTTAAAAAACAACAAGGTATGTTTTTAAAAGTATACGGTAATGTTCAAAGATTCACTCACTGCAAAATGAATTAATTCCTTTTGTGCAGATTATGCTTCATTCAAGGATTTGTATGCTGTGTCCAGCTCACAGCCTTTGAGACTGTACAGTAGGAACAATTAATATCTGAATATATACTTGTAATACGGGACCTCATGAAAACCTAGCAAAAAATCTATAATGATAAACTCATGGAAATCAGCTTTTTCTTAAAGCTCAGTATATATTGTTAGAACTGCAATGAATATCTTTCAGATATCCATCTAAAACTTTGTGTTCCAATCTTGTGCTCTTTAAGAATAAATTTCACAGGCTACTTTTCTTATTTCTTCACCATTTTATCTTTGAAAATATAATCAAATCATTATTTTGACCATGTTGAGGGAAAATGAGCACATCAAAATATAAAAGGTAAGTAACCCCCCAAATATAAATATCAGAATAAAAGGATTTTATGGTGCCAGGTGACCAGAGGACAATTAGTACAGCTGCTTGGAAGTGTGACAATGACCCTTGCCCTTTGGATTTTTCACATTATTATTAGACTGGCTAATGACCAAGGTGTGAGGCCTTAGTAACAAGCAACATGTAACATATTTTGACTGAAATGGCAGAGGGAGGTGGAAGCCACTCCTGTGTAGGTAGAAATAAGATGGGGTAGGTAGTTAATTGCATATTCCTGAAAAGGCTAATTACTGTGCTATTCTCACTGTTGTTATTTGAGTTTCTTGTCAGCCCCAGACCATGTCTCCGCAGCACAGAGCTATCCCTATGAACAGTAAAATCAACTGATAGTTGTATAAAGGGAAAAGAAATCGCTTGCATCAAGAGGTTAAAATATTTAATAATTTTGTGTAGTCACAGGACAAAAGATATCCTTAGTCAATATCTTCAATGTAATTGTTTGGCAAAAATCAGGGCTGGGTTCTCACATGGATAGGATAATGTAATTTCGACAGATATAAGGGAGGGCTGTCCCCTGGAGAGAAGACCTTGACAGGAAAGGTAAGTCTCACCCAAGGGAACGGTGTACTTACAATAAAGGAAGAGAGAAGAGGATAACAGTCAGTGAGGACCTGAAGAAAAGATGTCTTGTGGTTTGTTTTAGTTTTGATTAAACCTTTGAGCAGGAGTGAGATAGCGAGGAAAATATATCAGTGAGTAGTTATCTTCAAATTGTTTTTTGATATTAGTATTTTTTCATTTTGTTTGTTCACTATTTTTTTTGTTGTTTGATGTTTTACACTAAGCCATGACTCAGCTTCCTCACTGGTTGAATGCCAGTTGAAACACTTTTAGCTTCTAAATGGAAAGTTCTGATTTTCTTTCAAATATTCACAGTAGTGTGATTTCTCTTTCTTTTTTGCAAGTCCCAGGGACAGATTGCAATGGAAGATGCCACTTGTCTGACATAAGACACCACCTGGTTGGTGCTGTGCTGGGAAACAGTGGCTGTCCCCAAGGAAGCCTTAACTGTTACATCACTGGAGATTCCAGCACTTGATGGTGCTTTGTTTTGTTGTTGATTATGTACTGTCTTATATTTTTATATTTGATGTATATGTCTCTACAAACTGTTAACCCCTAGAGGACAAAGACAGTGCTTTTATAACTTCCAAATAACAAGAAACACAGGAGAATTAAACAAATATTTGATAAATTAAATTCAACACTGGACAGGAGCTATAACAGGTTGAGCAAAACGTGTTACAAGGACAGAGGGTTTTTATTTTTCCTTCGAATTTAAAGTATAAAATGATAAAAACCATATGCTGTGAATTTCACAAAGGATAATATTAGTTGACCAGAAAATAGAAGCACAAAACAAAACACAGGGAGGTGTCTAGTCCTTCCACCCTTTGGTGAGACAATTGGGAATTGTGAATGGGTTTGTGGAATGGTCACATATATCATGGGTCTAAAGATTTAAAAGCATAACTAAGTCTATCTGAATTTCTCTGACTGCCAGTATTTTTGACCACGGGCCAATGAGATAGAGGAAGCCCTCTAAGAGGATACGCCTTCAGGGGACCTCCGCAGCACATCTTCAGAGCAGTTTTTCCACTCCATTCCTCATGCCCTTCGCTGCAGCCTCAACGTCAGCTAACAAGACAATTCATGATTTTTTTAAATTAATTTATTCATCTACTGAATATTTGCAAAGCACTTAACTATATGTCAGGAACTGTGTTAAGCATTGGAGATATAATGGTGAACAACATGGTCATAGCCTTGGCGTCTGGAACACTGGACTCACACAAGGCTCACAAGTTTCATCCACAACCTGTTACACACATGATCTCTTCTGTTCTCTTTACATACACGCTGAATTCAAAGTTAGGTGTCTTGCTTAGGCATTCTTGTATCTCCTGCTTGGCACATGGCATGTTCATTAATATTTGCTGAATGACTGGATGAATGAATGGTCATCATATGTTCTTCTTTTCCTTGAGGGGGCTTGCTATTTTTCAGGATGTATCCATTGCTCCTCTAATTCACGTTCATGTCCTGTATTTTAAGACCACTTGCTGGAAAACCATAGTTTCCTATGCCATAAGGTTGCTTTGACTACTCATAATCTTCTTTACCATTGTTTGGTACTGCAAGTTCCCAGCATTCTGATTCAAGACAGCTTTATTAAAATCAGAAAAAATACACAGAAGGAACAGCTTCCCTACATTTCTTAAGATATATATTTTTTCATCTCTCTCTCTCTGCCCACTATTCGTAACTATAGTTACTTTTGTCACTCCTCCATGGTACATAATAAAGTTGTTAAGAGAGTAGATCCTAAGAGTTATCATCACAGGGGGAAATAAGTAGATCCTAAGAGTTTTTCTTTTTCTTGTATCTGTATAAGATGATATAAGTTAACTAAACCTATTGTGGTAATCATTGAACAATATATGTAAATTAATCCATCATGCTACACACCTTTAACTTATACAGGGATTTATGCCAATTATTTCTCAATAAAACTGAAATTAAAATTCCTTTTAACCTGTAAGTTTACAACTTAGGTCTCCTATCACAAGTATTTTCATTAATAGAAAGATAACAGATGAATATGCCTTTAAAATTTTTCAATCTTTCTTTTCTGAAGGCCATCAAGCCAGTATGGGATACTTTTTCTTCATCTTTAGAAGCAATTAGAATAAATTAATTGATCTGGAGAGTTTTCAATTTTAAAAGTTCTGATTCTATTATCCCCTCTAAGATTCCAAAGACTATCCTATGAAATGCCTGAAATATTTTTCTTTTAAACATGCTTTTCACGCTAATCTACAAATCTGACTTTCTGAAATAGTTTGTGAATACACTTCTTTTTGCTTCCAGTTAGTAACAAAACAAGATAAAATAATTTATCTTGGAGTAACTTTGAGAACTTTCACAAAATTACAACATAGGTTGCAACTTGACTTCGGTCCCATCTTTCTTTTTTTTTTTTTTTTATTTTTTTGTTGGTCTTTTATTTATTTTTTTTTATTTTGTATTTTTTAAATTTTAAAATCTTTAATTCTTACATGCGTTCCCAAACATGAACCCCCCTCCCACCTCCCTCCCCATAACATCTCTCTGGGTCATCCCCATGCACCAGCCCCAAGCATGCTGCATCCTCCATCTGTTTGGTCCCAGCCCTCTAGGCCCATCTGGAGCCCTAACATCTTATTTTGAGCTATTATTAAGTAGCTGGAAAAAGTGTTGGCTGGTAACTTAAATTCTATGGTGCCCAATAATATATTTTATCACAAGATTTTATAAACATAATATCCTTGAATATGGAGCAGAATTATTGCTGGTGATGGTGCTTCTTGGGGCAATATTTTAAAGTCAATTACGGTGGCCACATGTTCCAGTCAGACACATGAACAGACAGTTTAAGGACTGTACTGTTAGGATTGGATAGATTTTGTAACAAAAGAAGGCACAAAGCAGGTAAAATCAGATAAATTTCTTTGTTATTTCCCCAAAAGTTTTTTTTTTTTAAACAAAAACGTCCCTTGCAAATTGCCCATACATATGCCTCAAGATCTTTAGAGGGTTTGTTGTTGTTGTTCAGTTGCTTAGTCCTGTCTGACTCTTTGTGATCCCATGGACTGCAGCACTCCAGGCTTCCCTGACCTTCACCATCTCCTGGAGATTGCTCAAACTCATGTCCATTGAGTCAGTTGACACCATCCAACCATCTCATCCTCTGTCATTCCCTTCTCCTCCTGCCTTCAATCTTTCCCAGCATCAAGGTCTTTTCTAATGAGTTCTTTGAATCAGGTGGTTAAAGTATCTGAGCTTCAGCATCAGTCCTTCTAATGAACATTCAGGACTGATTTCTTTAGGGTTGACTGGTTTGATCTACTTGCAGTCCAAGGGACTCTCAAGAGTCTTCTCTACTGACACAGCTCAAAAGTATCTATTCTTTGGCATTCAGACTTCTTTATGGTCCAAATCTCATACTCATACATGACTACTGGAAAAATCATAGCTTTGACTATATAGACCTTTGTTGGTAAAGTAATGTCTCTACTTTTTAATATGCTGTCTAGGTTTGTCATAGCTTTTCTTTCAAGGAGAAAATGTGTTTTAATTTCATGGTTGAAATCACCATCTGCAGTGATTTTGGAACCCAAGAAAATAAAGTCTGTCACTGTTTCCATTGTTTCCCCATCTATTTGCCATCAAGTGATGGCACTGGATGTGATGATTTTCATTTTTTGAATGTTGAGTTTTAAGCCCACTTTTTCACTCTCCTCTATCACATTCATCAAGTGGCTCTTTAATTCCTCTTTGCTTTCTGTCATTAGGGTGGTATTATCTGCATATCTGAGGTTATTGACATTTATTCCAGCAATCTTGATTCCAGGTTATGCTTCATCCAGCCTGGCATTTTGCATGATGTACTCTGCATATAAGTTAAATAAAAGCAGAGTGACAATATACAGCCTTGATGTATTCCTTTCCCAATTTGGAATCAGTCCATTGTTTTGTGGCTGGTTTTAGCTGTTGCCTCTTGACCTGCATACAGATTTCTCAGGAGACAGGTCAGGTGGTCTGGTATTTCCATCTCCTTAATAATTTTCCACAGTTTATTGTGATCCACACAGTCAAAGGCTTTAGTGTAATCAATGAAGCAGAAGTAGATGTTTTTCTGGAATTCTTTTGCTTTTTTGGTGATCCAATGGATGTTGGCAATGTAATCTGTCATTCCTCTGACTTTTCTAAATCCAGTTTGAAGATCTGGAACTTCTTAGTTCATGTACTGTTGAAGCTTAGTTTGGAGAATTTTGAGCATTACTTTGCTAGCATTTGAAAAGGGTGGTTGTGTACATAAATAGTATAGGTTATAAAACCACCCTTCAGAGGGTGGCTATGTATATAAATAGAGTAGGTGGGTTATAAAAGAAGCAAAATTAAGAAAGGGTTTGCTGATATGTGTCCAATAACAGTGAGAACAACTACCAGACTGTAGAAGTTCAATCAGTATTCTGATGGAGAGATTTCATGTGGCAAGGTACCTAAACATTTTATAAGTCTACAGTTTACTGACTCACCAGCTGTAGAATGATGTCTTGGACCAAATGATCTAGACTTTACATTTCAAGTCTTCAACTTTTCTAGTTGAAAATTGAAGAGTGCCTTTGTAATTTTTAAATATTTTTATCATATTATAAGAGGTAGTTTTCTAAAACATTTTTTTTATTTTTTTTTTTTTTTAATTTTAAAATCTTTAATTCTTACATGCGTTCCCAAACATGACCCCCCCTCCCACCTCCCTCCCCACAACATCTCTCTGGGTCATCCCCATGCACCAGCCCCAAGCATGCTGCACCCTACGTCAGACATGGACTGGCGATTCAATTCTTACATGATAGTATACATGTTAGAATTCCCATTCTCCCAAATCATCCCACCCTCTCCCTCTCCCTCTGAGTCCAAAAGTCCATTATACACATCTGTGTCTTTTTTCCTGTCTTGCATACAGGGTCGTCATTGCCATCTTCCTAAATTCCATATATATGTGTTAGTATACTGTATTGGTGTTTTTCTTTCTGGCTTACTTCACTCTGTATAATTGGCTCCAGTTTCATCCATCTCATCAGAACTGATTCAAATGAATTCTTTTTAACGGCTGAGTAATACTCCATTGTGTATATGTACCACAGCTTTCTTATCCATTCATCTGCTGATGGACATCTAGGTTGTTTCCATGTCCTGGCTATTATAAACAGTGCTGCGATGAACATTGGGGTACATGTGTCTCTTTCAATTCTGGTTTCCTTGGTGTGTATGCCCAGAAGTGGAATTGCTGGGTCATAAGGTAGTTCTATTTGCAATTTTTTAAGGAATCTCCACACTGTTCTCCATAGTGGCTGTACTAGTTTGCATTCCCACCAACAGTGTAGGAGGGTTCCCTTTTCTGCACACCCTCTCCAGCATTTATTGCTTGCAGATTTTTGGATCGCAGCCATTCTGACTGGTGTGAAGTGGTATATTTTACTAATACAGTTACTCTTAATTTGTGTGCTTGCACATTTGCAACTTTCATGTGTACTCATTATGATTACTGCCTTTTTAATCGTAAAGTTTTAAAACACTTCATATATATATATATATATATATATATATATATATATATATATATATTTCATAGATCACAGCCTTGTCTTGCTGAAGGGGCTTGCATAACTCAATAAAGCAATGAGCTGTGCCATGCAGGGCCACCCAAGATAGATGCGTCATAGTGAAGAGTTCTGAAAAACTGTAATCCACAGGAGAAGTAAATGGCAACTCATTTCAGAATACTTGCTTGGAGAACCTCACTGACTGTATCAAAAGGCAAAAGTATATGACACCAGAAGATGAGCCCCTCCAGGTCAGAAAATGTCCAATATGCTCCTGGGGAAGAGCAGAGGGCAACAACTATATAACTCCAGTGAGAATGAAGCAGTTAGGCCAAAGCTTAAATGGCACTCATCTGTGGATGTGTCTGGTGGTGAAAGTAAAGTATGATGCTGTCAAAACAATATTGCATAGGTACCTGGAATATTAGGTCTATGAATCAGGGTAAATTGGACATGGTGAAGGATAAGATGGCAAGATTAACATTGGCGTCTTAGGAATCAATGAAGTAAAAATTACCAGAAATGTGTGACCATTATATTTACTAGTATGGGCAAGAATCCCTTAGAATAAATGACGTAGTCCTCATAGTCAACAAAACACTATAAAATGCAGTGCTTAGGTGCAATCTCAAATTAACAGAATAATCTAGGTTTGTTTCCAAGGCACACTGTTCAATATCAGTTCAGTTCAGTCACTCAGTCGTGTCTGACTCTTTGCGACCCCATGAATCGCAGCACGCCAGGCCTCTCTGTCCATCATCAACTCCCGGGGTTCACTCAAACTCACATTCATTGAGTCAATGATTCCATCCAGCCATCTCATCCTCTGTCATCTCCTTCTCCTCCTGCCCCCAATCCCTCCCAGCATGAGAGTCTCTTCCAATGAGTCAACACTTTGCGTGAGGTGGCCAAAGTATTGGAGTTTCAGCTATAGCATCAGTCCTTCCAATGAACACCCAGGACTGATCTCCTTTAGAACGGACTGGTTGAATCTTCTTGCAGCCCAAGGGATGCTCAAGAGCCTTCTGCAACACCACAGTTCAAAAGTATCAATCCTTCGGTGCTCAGTCTTCTTCACAGTCCAACTCTCACATCCATACATGACCACTGGAAAAACCATAGCCCTGACTAGACAGACCTTTGTTGGCAAAGTAATGTCTCTGCTTTTGAATATGCTCTCTAGGTTGGTCATAACTTTCCTTCCAAGGAGTAAGCGTCTTTTAATCTCATGGCTGCAGTCTCCATCTGATGTTGGAGCCTCAAAAAATAAACTCTGACACTGTTTCCACTATTTCCCCATCTATTTCCCATGAAGTGATGGGACCAGATGCCATGATCTTTGTTTTCTGAATGTTGAGCTTTAAGCCAACTTTTTCACTCTCCACTTTCACTTTCAATCAAGAGTCTTTTTAGTTCCTCTTCAGTTTCTTCCATAAGGGTGGTGTCACCTGCATATCAGAGGTTAGTGATATTTCTCCTGGCAATCTTGATTCCAGCTTGTGCTTCTTCCATCCAAGCGTTTCTCATGATGTACTCTGCATGTAAGTTAAATAAGCAGGGTGACAGTATACAGCCTTGACATACTCCTTTTCCTATTTGGAACCAGTCTGTTTTTCCATGTCCAGTTCTAACTGTTGCCTCCTGACCTGCATATAGGTTTCTCAAGAGGCAGGTCAGGTGGTCTGGTATTCCCATCTCTTTCAGAATTTTCCGCAGTTTATTGTGATCCACACAGACAAAGGCTTTGGCATAGTCAATAAATCAGAAATAGATATTTTTTCTTGAACTCTCTTGCTTTTTTGATGATCCACCGGATGTTGGCAATTTGATCTCTGGTTCCTCTGCTTTTTCTAAAACCAGCTTGATCATCTGGAAGTTCACAGTTCATGTATTGCTGAAGTCTGGCTTGGAATATTTTGAGCATTACTTTACTAGCATGTGAGATGAGTGCAATTGTGCGGTAGTTTCAGCATTCTTTGGCATTGCCTTTCTTTGGGATTGAAATGAAAACTGACCTTTCCAGTCCTGTGGCCACTGCTGAGTTTTCCAAATTTGCTGGCATTTTGAGTGCAGCACTTTCACAGCATCATCTTTCAGGATTTGAAAGAGCTCAACTGGAATTCCATCACCTCCACTAGCTTTTTTCATAGTGATGCTTTCTAAGGCCCACTTGACTTCACATTCCAGGATGTCTGGCTCTAGATGAGCAATCTCACCGTCGTGATTATCTGGGTCGTGAAGATCTTTTTTGTACAGTTCTTCCATGTATTCTTGCCACCACTTCTTAATCTCTTCTGCTTCTGTTAGTTCCATACCATTTCTGTCTTTTATTGTGCCCATCTTTGCATAAAATGTTCCCCTGGTATCTGTCGTTTTCTTGAAGAGATCTCTAGTCTTTCCCATTCTGTTGTTTTCCTCTAATTCTTTGCATTAATCACTGAGGAAGGCTTTCTTATCTCTCCTTACTATTCTTTGGAACTCTGCATTCAGATGCTTATATCTTTACTTTTCTCCTTTGCTTTTTGTTTCTCTTCTTTTCACAGCTATTTGTAAGGCCTCCCCTGACAGCTATTTTGCTTTTTTGCATTTCTTTTCCATGGAGATGGTCTTTTTTTTTTTTTTTTGCACTTTGCACTTTATTTTTTTATTATTATTATTTTTTATTATTTATTTTATTTTTTTTATTTTTTTATTTTTTTAATTTTAAAATCTTTAATTCTTACATGCGTTTGCACTTTTAAAAAATTATTTTACTTTACAATACTGTATTGATTTTGCCATACATCAACATGAATACACCATGGGTGTACACGTGTTCCCAATCCTGAGCCACCCTCCCACCACCCTCCCCATACCATCTCTCTGGGTCATGCCAGTACACCAGCCCCAAGGATTCTGTATCCTGCATCGAACCTAGACTGGCGATTCATTTCTTATATGATATTTTACATGTTTCAATGCCATTCTCCCAAATCATCCCACCCTCTCCCTCTCCCACAGAGTCCAAAATACTCTTCTATACATCTGGGTCTCTTTTGCTGTCTCGCATACAGGGTTATCTTTCTGAATTCCATATATATGTGTTAGTATACTGTATTGATGTTTTTCTTTCTGACTTACTTCACTCTGTATAATTTGATCCAGTTTCATCCATCTCATTAGAACTGATTCAAATATATTCTTTTTAATGGTTGAGTAATACTCCATTGTGTATATGTACCACAGCTTTCTTATCCATTCATCTGCTGATGGACATCTAGGTTGTTTCCATGTCCTGGCTATTATAATCAGTGCTGCAATGAACATTGGGGTACACGTGTCTCTTTCAATTCTGGTTTCCTCAGTGTGTATGCCCAGCAGTGGGATTGCTGGGTCATAAGGCAGTTCTATTTCCAGTTTTTTAAGGAATATCCACACCGTTCTCCATAGTGGCTGTACTAGTTTGCATTCCCACCAATAGTGTAACACGGTTCCCTTTTCTCCACACCCTCTCTAACATTTATTGCTTGGATCACAGCCATTCTGACTGGTGTGAAATGGTTCTTCATTGTGGCTTTGATTTGCATTTCTCTGATAATGCCTGATGTTGAACATCTTTTCATGTGTTTGTTAGCCATCTGTATGTCTTCTTTGGAGAAATGTTTATTTAGTTCTTTGGCCCATTTTTTGATTAGGTCATTTATTTTTCTGGAATTGAGCTGCAGGAGTTGCTTGTATGTTCTTGAGATTAATTGTTGGTCAGTTGCTTCATTTGCTATTATTATCTCCCATTCTGAAGGCTGTCTTTTCACCTTGCTTATAGTTTCTTTTGTTGTGCAGAAGCTTTTAATTTTAATTAGATCTCAGTTGTTTTAATTTTTTTGTTCTTTTTTTTTTTTTTTTTTTTTTTTTTGCTGTTATTTCCAATATTCTGGGAGGTGGGTCATAGAGAATCCTGCTGTGATTTATGTCGGAGAGTGTTTTGCCTATGTTCTCCTCTAGGAGTTTTATAGTTTCTGGTCTTACGTTTAGATCTTTAATCCATTTTGAGTTTATTTTTGTGTATGGTGTTAGAAAGTGTTCTAGTTTCCTTCTTTTACAAGTGGTTGACCAGTTTTCCCAGCACCACTTGTTAAAGAGATTGTCTTTAATCCATTGTGTATTCTTGCCTCCTTTGTCGAAGATAAGGTGTCCGTAGGTGTGTGGATTTATCTTGATCCCTGTCTCCTGTACAATGTCACGAAGTGTGCCGGCTACGAGGGACCACACAAGCGCATTGGCTGCAACGGGACTGTGCAGAGGCGAGCTGACTGCGATGGACTGCACAGAACCGTGGCAGAGAGGAACTACCCCTCACCCTAGGTCAGGGGCGGTGGCCGAGAGGAGCTACCCCACGCCCGAGGTCAGGGGTGGCAGCCAAGAGGAACAACTCCATGTCCAGGGAGCGGCAGCTGTGCAGGCACAGGAGGGCCAAGAAGAATGACTCCATGTTCAAGGTCAGGAGGGATGGCTGTGAGGAGATAACCCTCCTCCCAGGTAAGGAGCAGCAGCTGCATTTTGCTGGAGCATCCGTGAAGAGATACCCCACGTCCAAGGTAAGAGAAACCCAAGTAAGATGGTAGGTGTTGTGAGAGAGCATCAGAGGGCAGACACACTGAAACCATGATCACAGAAATCTAGTCAATCTGATCACAAGGACCACAGCCTTGTCTAACTGAATGAAACTAAGCCATGTCGTGTGGGGCCACCTACGATGGGTGGGTCATGGTGGAGAGGTCTGACAGAATGTGGTCCACTGGAGATGGGAATGGCAAACCACTTCAGTATTCTTGCCTTGAGAACCCCATGAACAGTATGAAAAGGCAAAATGATAGGATACTGAAAGAGGAACTCACCAGGATGGTAGGTGCCCAATATGCTACAGGAGATCAGTGGAGAAATAACTTCAGAAAGAATGAAGGAATGGAGCCAAAGCGAAAAGAATACCCATCTGTGGATGTGACTGGCAATAGAAGCAAGGTCCGATGCTGTAAAGAGCAATATTGCATAGGAACCTGGAATGTTTTTCCGTGTATTCTTGCCACCTCTTCTTAATATCTTCTGCTTCTGTTAGGTCCATACCATTTCTGTCCTTTATCGAGCCCATTTTGCATGAAATGTTCCCTTGGTATGTCTAATTTTCTTGAAGAGATCTCTAGTCTTTCCCATTCTGCTGTTTTCCTCGATTTATTTGCGTCGATTGCTGAAGAAGGCTTTCTTATCTCTTCTTGCTATTTTTTGGAACTCTGCATTCAGATGCTTATATCTTTCATTTTCTCCTTTGCTTTTCACCTCTCTTCTTTTCAGAGCTATTTGTAAGGCCTCCCCAGACAGCCATTTTGCTTTTTTGCATTTCTTTTCCATGGGGATGGTCTTGATCCCTGTCTCCTGTACAATGTCACCAACCTCATTCCATAGTTCATCAGGCACTCTATCAGATCTAGACCCTTAAATCTATTTCTCACTTCCACTGTATAATCAAAAATATCTTCACGACCCAGATAATCATGATGATGTGATCACTAACCTAGAGCCAGACATCTTGGAGTGTGAAGCCAAGTGGGCCTTAGAAAACATCACTACAAACAAAGCTAGTGGAGGTGATGGAATTCCAGTTGAGCTCTTTCAAATCCTGAAAGATGATGCGGTGAAAGTGCTGCACTCAATATGCCAGCAAATTTGGAAAACTCAGCAGTGGCCACAGGACTGGAAAATGTCAGTTTTCATTCCAATCCCCAAGAAAGGCAATGTCAAAGAATGCTCAAACTACCACACAATTGCACTCATCTCACATGCTAGTTAAGTAATGCTCAAAATTCTCCAAGACAGACTTTAGAAATACATGAACCGTGAACTCCCTGATGTTCAAGCTGGTTTTAGAAAAGGCAGAGGAACCAGAGATCAAATTGCCAACATCTGCTGGATCATGGAAAAAGCAAGAGAGTTCCAGAAAAACATCTATTTCTGCTTTCTTGACTATGCCAAAGCCTTTGACTGTGTGGATCACAATAAACTGTGGTAAATTCTGAAAGAGATGAGAATACCAGACCACCTAACCTGCCTCTTGAGAAATCTGTATGCAGGCCAGGAAGCAACAGTTAGAACTGGACATGGAACAACAGACTGGTTCCAAATAGGAAAAGGAGTACGTCAAGGCTGTATATTGTCACCCTGCTTATTTAACTTCTATGCAGAGTACATCATGAGAAATGCTGGGCTGCAAGAAGCACAAACTGGAATCAAGATTGCTGGGAGAAATATCAGTAACCTCAGATATGCAGATGACACCACCGTTATGGCAGAAAGTGAAGAGGAGCTAAAAAGCCTCTTGATGAAAGTGAAAGAGGAGAGTGAAAAAGTTGACTTAAAGCTCAACATTCAGAAAACGAAGATCATGGCATCTGGTCCCATCACTTCATGGGAAATAGATGGGGAAACACTGGAAACAGTGTCAGAGTTTACTTTTTGAGGCTCCAAAATCACTGCAGATGGTGATTGCAGCCGTGAAATTAAAAGACGCTTACTCCTTGGAAGAAAATTTATGACCAACCTAGATAGTACATTCAAAAACAGAGACATTACTTTGCCGACTAAGGTCCGTCTAGTCAAGGCTATGGTTTTTCCTGTGGTCATGTATGGATGTGAGAGTTGGACTGTGAAGAAGGCTGAGTGCTGAAGAATTGATGCTTTTGAACTATGGTGTTGGAGAAGACTCTTGAGAGTCCCTTGGACTGCAAGGAGATCCAACCGGTCCATTCTGAAGGAGATCAACCCTGGGATTTCTTTAGAAGGACTGATGCTAAAGCTGAAGCTCCAGTACTTTGGCTGCCTCATGCGAAGTGTTGACTCATTGGAAAAGACTCTGATGCTGGGAGGGATTGAGGGCAGGAGGGGAAGGGGATGACCGAGGATGAGATGGCTGGATGGCATCATGGATTCAATGGACGTGAGTCTGAGTGAACTCTGGGAGTTGGTGATGGACAGGGAGTCCTGGCATGCTGTGATTCATGGGGTCGCAAAGAGTCAGACATGACTGAGTGACTGAACTGATCTGAACTGAACTGAACCTAGAATGGTAGGTCCATGAATCAAGGCAAATTAGAAGTGGTCAAATTGGAGATGGCAAGAGTGAATGTCGACATTCTAGGAATCAGTGAACTAAAATGGACCTGAATGGTTGAATTTAACTCAGATGACCATTATATCAGTACTGTGGGCAGGAATCCCTTAGAAGAAATGGAGTAGCCATCATGGTCAATGAAAGAGTCCAAAATGCAGTACTTGGATGCAATCTCAAAAACGACAGAATGATCTCTGTTCGTTTCCAAGGCGTAGCATTCAATATCACAATAATCCAAGCCTATGTCCCAACCAGTAACACTGAAGAAGCTGAGGTTGAACAGTTCTATGAAGACCTACAAGACCTTTTAGAACTAACACCCCAAAAAATGTCCTTTTCATTATAGGGGACTGGAATGCAAAAGTAGGAAGTCAAGAAACACCTGGAGTAACAGGCAAATTTGCTCTTGGACTACAAAACAAAGCAGATCAAAGGATAGCAGAGTTTTGCCAAGAGAACATGCTGGTCATAGCAAACACTCTCTTCCAAAAACAAAAAAGAAGACTTTACACATGGACATCACCAGATGGTCAACACCAAAATCATATTTATTATATTCTTTTTAGCCAAAGATGGAGAAGCTCTATACAGTCAGTAAAAACAAGACTGGGAGCTGACTGTGGCTCAGATCATGAACTCTTTATTGCCAAATTCAGATTTAAATTGAAGAAAGTAGGGACCATTCAGGTATGCCTTAAATCAAATCCTTTATGAATATACAGTGGAAGTGAGAAATAAATTTAAGGAAATAGGTCTGATAGATAGAGTGCCTGATGAACTATGGATGGAGGTTCTAGGCCATTCAGGTATAACCTAAATAAAATCTCTTATGATTATACAGAATACATTCAAGTGGTTAGACCTGGTAGACAGAGACACTGACAGGAAAGATTAGTGACATTTTCAGAAGGCAGTGATCAAAACCATCCCAAAGACAAAGAAAAGGAAGAAGGCAAATTTGTTGTCTGAGGAGGCTTTACAAATAGCTGGGGAAAGAAGAGAAGTGAAAGGCATTGGAGAAAAGGAAGATATACCCACCTGAGAACAGAGTTTTAGACAATAGCAGGGAGAGATAAGAAGACTTTCTTAAATAAACAATGCAAAGAAACAGAGAAAAATAATAGCATGGGGAATATGAGAGATATCTTCAAGAAAACTGGAGCTATATAAGGAATATTTCATGCAAGGATGGACACGATACAGGAGAGAAACATGAAAGACCTAACAGAAGAAGAGGTAGCAAGAATACACAGAAGAACTATACAAAAAAGACCTTAAGTATCCAGCTAACCACAATGATGTGGTCACTCATCTAGAGCTGGACATCCCGGAGTGTGAAATCAAGTAGGTTTTAGAAAACATTACTATGAACAAAACTAGTGAAGGTAATGGAATTCCACCTATTTAAAATCCTAAAAGATGATGCTTTGAAAGTGATGCACTCAATATGTCAGCAAATTTTAAAAACTCAGCAAGTCTGAAAAAGATTAGTTTTCATTTCAATCCCAAAGAAGGGTAATGCCAAAGAATGATTCAACTAATGTACAACTGTGCTCACTTCACATGCTAACAAAATTATGTTTAAAAACCTTCAAGTTAAGCTTCAACAGAGTGTGAAACAAGAACCTCTAGATGTACAATCTGGGTTTAGAAAAGGCAGAATAACTAGAGATCAAATTGCCAACATCTTCTGCTTCATTAACTACATAAAAACCTTTGACTGTGTGGATCACGATAAGCTGTGGAAAATTCCCACAGCTAGGAGTCCCAGACACTCTTATCTGTTTCCTGAGAAACCTGTATGTGTGTCAAGAAGCAACAGTTAGAACCAGACATGAAACAATAGACTGGATCAAAATCAGGAAAGTAGTACAAGGCTGTGTATTGTCACCTTGCTTATTTAACTTAAATCCGGAGTACATCATCTGAAACATCAGTTCTTGTGACTCATGAGCTGGAATCAAGATTACCAGAAAAAAAATATCAACATCCCCAGGTACACAAATAATACAATTCTAATGGCAGAAAGTGAAAAGGAACTAAAGAGCCTCTTGATAAGGATGAAAGAGGAGAGTGAAAAAGTTGGCTTGAAACTCAACATCAAAAAACTAAGGTCATGACATCCAGCCCCATCACTTCATAGTAGATAGAAGGGGAAAAAGTGGAAGCAATGATGGATTTTCTTATTTGGGCTACAAAATCAGAAGGAAATCTATGACAAACCTAAACAAAGAAATAAATAGCAGACACATCACTTTGCCAATTAAGTATACTCACAGCTATGGCTTTTCCAATAGTCTTGTATGGATGTGATAATTGAACCCTGAAGAAGGCTAAGCACTAAAGAATTGATGCTTTTGAGTGTTAGTGCTAGAGAAGACACTTGGGAGTCCCATGGACTGAAACGAGATCAAATCAGTTGATCCTAGAGGAAATTAACCCTGAATATTCATTGGAAGGACTCTTGCCGAAGCTGAAACCCCAGTACTTCAGGTATCTGATTTGAAGCGCTGACTCACTGGAAAAGACTCTGATGCTAAAAGATTGAAGGCAAAAAGAGCAACAACATCTATGTATACTTGTATCTGTACACATAAATATATATACTAAAGAAAATATTAATAAGTATATATAGTAAATACAAGTTCTATGCAAGTTTTGTTGTTGCTTAGTAGCTAAGTTGTGTCCAACTTTTTGGGACCCCAAGGACTGCAATGCCAGGCTTCCCTGTCCTTTACTAACTTCCAGAGTTTGCTAAAACTCATATCCAAGGAGTTGGTGATGCTACTGAACATCTCATCCTCTCTGGCCTCCTTCTCTTCCTGCCTTACATCTTTCCCAACATCAGGTCTTTGCCAGTGAGTCAACTCTTCACATCAGGTGGTCAAAATATTGGAGCTAAGCTTCAGTTCTTCTAATGAATACTCAGGGCTGATTTCCTTTAGGGCAGACTGATTTTATTTCCACACAATCCAAGGAACTCTCACCAGTCTTCTCTAGCAACACAATTTGAAAATATCAATTCTTCGGTGCGCAGCCTTCTTTATGGTCCAACTTGCCCATCCATACCTGACTACTGGAAAAAACATAGGTCTGACTGACTCTATGGACCTTTGTCAGCAAAGTGATGCTTCTGTTTCTTAATATGCCGTCTGGGTGAATGGCATCACTAACTCAATGGACATGAGTCTGAGCAAACTCCAGGAGACAGTGAAGAACAGGGAAGCCTGGCATGCTGCAGTACATGGAGTCATAGTGTCAGACATGACTAAGTAACTGAACAACAAACAGCAACTGGGTTTGTCATGAGGTTTCCTTCCAAGAAGGAAATGTCTTTTAACTTCATGGCTACAATCACCATCTGCAGTAATTTTGGAGCCCAAGAAAATCTCTCACTGTTTCCACTTTTTCACCATCTATTTGCTATAAATTGATGGGACCAGATGCTATGATCTTAGTTTTTTAATGTTGAGCTTTTTAAAATTTTACTTATTTATTTTTATTGGAAGATAATTACAGTAGTGCACCCATAGCTGATTCATGTTGATACATGGCAAAATCCATCATAATATTATAATGTTGAGTCTTAAGCCAGCGTTTTCATGCTCCTCTTTCATCTTCATCAAGAGGCTCTTTAATTTCTTTGCTTTTTACCATTAGAGTGATATCATCTGCATATCTGAGGTTGTTGATGTTTCTCTCTGCAATCTTGTTTCCAGCTTGTGATTCAGCCAGTTTTTGCCTGATGTGCTTTGCATTTAAGTTAAACAAGCAGAGTGACAATATACAGCCTTGTCATACTCCTTTTCCAATTCTGAACCAGTCAGTTGTTCCATGTCCAGTTCTGTTGCTTCTTGACCCACATGGAGGTTTCTCAAGAGACAGGTAAGGTGATGTTATTCCCATCTCCTTAAGAACTTTTCACAGTTTGTTGTGATCCACACAGTCAAAGACTATATCATAGTCAGTGAAGCAAAATAAGATATTTTTTTCTGGAATTCCCTTGCTTTCTCTATGATTCAGTAACTTGTTGGCAATTTGATTTCTTTCCTCTGCTTTTTATAAATCCAGCTTGTACATCTGGAAGTTCTGGGTTCATGTTCTGCTGAAGCTTGAAAGATTTTAAATATTACCTTGCTAGCATATGAAATGAGTAGAATTGTATGATAGTCTCAACATTCTTTGAAATTGCCCTTCTTTGGGATTGGAAAGAAAATGGAACTTTTCCAGCCCTTTGGCCTCTGCTGAGTTTAAATTTGTTGACATATTGAGTGCACTACTTTAACAGCATCATCGTTTAGGATTTTAAATAGCTCAGCTGGAATTCCATCACCTTCACTAGTATTTTTGATAGTAATTATTCTTAAGGGCTGCTTGACTTCACACTCCAGGATGTCTGGCTCTAGGTGAGTGACCACATCCTCATGATTATTCGGGTCATTAAGTTCTTATGTGTATTTTTTCCTTAATATATATACATTTTATTGAAATGTTGTTGACTTACAATGTTTCAGATGCACAGCAAGGTGATTCAGTTGTACATATACACATATATTATTTTTGAAATTATTTTCCATTTTATTACAAGATATTGACTATAGTTCCCTGTGTTATATGGTAAAGCTTTGTTGCCTACTTATATTTTTAAAGTAGAAATCTAGCATTCTATTCATACTAACTCAAACAAGCAGAATCAAAATGTCATAAATTTTTTAGTTAAACAAAGATTCATAAGTTTTCTAAAATATGCTTTTTATACATATATATATAATATATACACATAAAAGCTTTTCTACTACACTTGGTAAAGGCTTGAGAAAGAACTTTACGAAAAGACCAGATGGAGAAATTTGAAAACATAAACTAAATGAAATGGGAGCACTGAATGTGAAATAGAAAAAAGAGAAACAAACTAGATAAAAGTAAAAAATCATCATATAGTCCAATTGTCTTAAAATGTCTTTCAAAGCTTCTCATTAGACACAATTTTATTTTTCAAAAAATTCCAAAATAATTCTGAAATGCATCTGAAATTTAAAAGCAATTACAAGTTTTTTGTTTTTATTTTTTATTAAATGGTTGTTTTGGTGATATAGAATTCTATAATTTTTCTGTTGACCTATATTGATACAATGGTACTAAGCGAGTAATAGTTACATAATCACAATAGTAAAAGATGTCGATCAGTTTTCACAGATAATAGCTAGACAAAAAAAAAAAGATAATTACAGTTGCAAGGGAACATGATTGCTATGTGTCTCGGTGTGTTCAGGTAGAGTGATATGATAACTGGAAATGCATACATGCACATGTTTTAATCCACCCAGCCAGTCCATGTCTTTTGGTTGGTGCATTTAATCCATTTACATTTGAGGTAATTATGTGGCTCAGACCGTAAAGAATCTGCTTGCAATGCTGGAGACCTGGATTCGACCCCTGGGTTGGGAAGATCCCCTAGAGGTGGTCATGGCAACCCACTCCAGTATTCTTGCCTGGAGAATCCCCACGAACAGAGGAGCTTTGTGGGCTACAATCCACAGGTCGCAAAGAGTTGGACATGACTGAGTTACTAAGCACAGCACAGCACATGATCCTCTTAACCATTTTCTTAATTGTTTTGGGTTTATTTTCTGTAGGTCTTTTCCTTATCTTGAGTTCCCTGCCTAGAAAATTTCCTTTAGCATTTATTGTGAAGTAGGTTTGGAGGTGTTGAATTCTCTTAACTTTTGCTTGTCTAGATTTTATTTCTCCATAAAATCAGAATGAGAGTCTTGTTAGGTAGAGTATTCTTGGTTGTAGATTCTTCCCTCTCATCACTTTAAATTTATCATGCTGTTCCCTTCTGGCTTGTAGAGTTTCTGTTGAGAAATCAGGCGATAACCTGATGGAACTTCCTTTGTAGGTTGTTTGTCACTTTTCCCTTGTCGCTTTTAATATTTTATCTTTGTCTTTAATTTTTGTCAGTTTGGTTGCTATGTGTCTCAGTGTGTTCTTCTTTGGGTTTATCCTGCCTTGGGCTCTCTGTGTTTCCTGGACTTGATTGAGTTTTCAGCTATTATCTCTTCAATATTTTCTCAGGTCCTCTCTTCTTCTGGTATCACTAGAAGGTGAATGATGGTGCAATTAATGTTGTCCCAGAGATCTCTTAGGCTGTCTCTTTTTTTCATTCATTTTCTACATTCTGTTCTGCACTAGTGATTCCACCATTATGTCCTCCAGATCATTTATTTGTTCTTCTGCCTCAGTTATTCTGCTATTGATTTCTTTCAGTATATTATTCATCTCTGTTTGTTCTTTAGTTTTTCTAGGGTCTTTGATAAACATTTCTTGGATCTTGTCCATTGTTTTCCTGGATCATCCTCACTATCTTTATTCTGAATTCTTTTTTTCTGGAATGTCTGGAATATCTCCACTTCATTTAGTTATTGTCATGGGGTTTTATCTTGTCCCTTCATCAGAGATATAAGTTTCTGTTTTTTTCATTCTGATAAGCTTTCTGTAATGTGGTTTTTGTTCTAGCTGCTGTGAGACTGTTGTTCTTCTTGCTTCTTGAGGCTAAAAGGCTTGAGTAACCTTCCTGATGGGAGGCACTAGCAGTGGGAAAAACTGAATGTTGCTCTGTTGAACAGGATCTTGTTCAGCAAAGCTTCAATCCAATTATCTGCTGATGGGTGGGGTTGCACTCCCTCTGCTAATTTTTTGGCCTGAGGCAATTCAGCCCTGTGGTCCTAAGGGCTCTATGGTGGGGTTAATGGTAAACTCTGAGTGGGTTTATGCCAAAGGGGACCTTCCAGGACTGCTGCTGCCAGTCCCCCATCCCTGTGGTGAACGTCTGCTGACCCACACCTCCACAGGAAGCCTTCCAACATTAGTAGGTAGTTTTGGTTCAGTCTCTTGTGGGGTCACTACTCCTTTCCTCTAGGTCTTGGTGCATTAATATTTTGTTTGTGCCCTCCAAGACTGGAGTCTCTGTTCCTCCCAGTCCTGCAGAAGTCCTATAATCAAATCCCACAGCTATCAGAGTAAGATTCCATGGGGATTCCCAGTCCACTTTTTGGATCCCCAGGCTGGGAAGACTGTCATGGGATTCAGAACCTTCACAACAGTGGGAGAACTTTGAAATTATTGTTCTCCAGTTTGTGGGTCACTGACCCAGCAGGTGTAGGATTTGATTTTATCATGATTGCACCCCCCTACCACCACCATCTCACTTCCCTGGTGGCTCAGACGGTAAAGCGTTTGCCTACCATGTGGGTTCAATCCCTGGGTTGGGAAGAGCTCCTGTAGAAGGAAATGGCAACCCACTCCTGTACTCTTGCCTGGAAAATCCCATGGATGGAGGAGCTTGGTAGGCTACAGTACATGGGGTGGCAAAAAGTCAGACACGACTGAATGACTTCACTTTCACTTTCACTTTACCATCTCACTGTAGCTTCTTCTTTGTCTTGGACATGGGGTATCTTTTTCCGGTGGCTTCAATGTCCTCCTGTTGAAGGCTGTTCAACAGTTAGTTGGGATTTTGGTGCTCTCACAGAAGGAGATGAGCATACATCCTGCTTCTCTGCTATATTGAACTGTAAGCCCTCTTCTGTGTATTCTTGTCACCTCTTCTAAATCTCTTCTGTTTCTGTTAGTTATTTAGTGGTTCTGTCCTTTATTGTGCCCATCCTTGCATGAAATGTTCCCTTGATATCACCAGCTTTCTTGAGGAGATCTTTAGTGTTTCCCATTCTATTGTATTCTTCTGCTTCCCTGCATTGTTCACTTAAGAAAAATTTCTTATCTCTCCTTGCTATTCTCTGGAACTCTGCATTCAGGTGAATGTATCTTTCCCTTTCTCCCTTGCATATTACTTCTTTTCCTTTCTTAGCTATTTGTAAAGCTTCCTCAGACAACCACTGTGCCTTCTAACATCTTTCTTTTCTTTGGGATGATTTTGGTCACTGCCTTTTGTACAATGTTACAAACCTCTGTCCATGGTTCTTCAGGCACGTTGACTACCATTTCTAATCCCTTGACTGCATTCCTCACCTCTACTGTATAACCACAAGGGATTTGATTTAAGTCATACCTGACAGACCTAGTGGTTTTCCCTATATTCATAGACTTAAGGCTGAATTTTGCAATAAGGAGCCAATGGTCTGAGCCACAGTCAGCTCCAGGCCTTGTTTTTAACTGACTGTATAAAGCTTTTCTTCCTCAAAGAAAATAATCAATATGATTTTGGCACTGACCATCTGGAGAGGTGGAGTGGTGTCTTGTGTTGTTGGAAGAGAGTGCCGTGTCCAGCATGTTCTAGTGCAAAGCTTTGCTAACCTTTGCTGTCCTCATTTTGTACTACAAGGCCAACCTTGCTTGCTTCTCCAGATATCTGTTGACTTCCTATTTTTGCATTCCAGTCCCCTTTGAGGAAAAGAAGATCTTTTTCAACATGCAAGTTAAAAATACCTAATATTTAGAAATCTAGGTTATAATGTAAATAAATAATGACACCTCCGTGTGTTTTCCCTACATTCAGTAAAAATACTCATTGTTGTTGATCAGTTGTTCAATTGTGCCTGACTTTTTGTGATCCCATAGACTGCAGCATTCCTGGCTTCCCTGTCCTTCACTATCTCCCAGGGCTTGCTCAAATTCATATCCATTGAGTCAGTGATGCCATCCAACCATCTCACCCTCTGCCATCCCCTTCTCTGTCTGCCTTCAAGCCTTCCCTGCCTCAAGGTCTTTTCTAATTAGTCCGTTCTTCACAACAGGTGGCCAAAGTATTGGAGCTTCAGCATCAGTTCTTCTAATGAATATTCAGGAGTGATTTCTTTAGGATTGACTGGTTTGATCTCCTTGCGGTCCAAGTGATTCTAAAGAGTCTTTTCCAACACCACAGTTTGAAAGCATGAGTTCTTCCACACTCAGCTTTCTTTACAGTCCAACTCTCACATCTATACATGACTACTGGAAAAACCACCACTTTGACTAGATGGACCTTTGTTGGCAAAGTAATGTCTCTGCTTTTTAATATGCTGTCTAGGTTGGTCATAGCTTTGCTTCCAAGGAGCAAGCATCTTTTAATTTTATGGATACACTCACCATCTGCAGTGATTTTGGAGCCCAAGAAAATAAAGTCTATTGTTTCCACTGTTTCCCCATCTATTTGCCATGAAGTGATGGGACCAGATGTTATGATCTTCATTTTTTGAATGTTGAGTTTTAAGCCAGCTTTTTCATTTTCCTCTTTCACGTTCAACAAGAAGCTCTTTAGTTTGTCTTTGCTTTCTGCCATAAGAGTGGTGTCATCTGCATATTGAGGTTATTGATGTTTCTCCTGGCAGTCTTGATTCCAGCTTGTGTTTCACCCTGCCTGACATTTTGCATGATGTACTCTGCATATAGTTAAATAAGCAGAGTAACAATATACAGTCTTGAAATACTCCTTTCCCAATTTGGAACCAGTCAGTTGTTCCATGTCCCATAAAATCTCAAAATACTCATGAAATTCCAAAATAGAAAAGCAAAGACTCAAAATTATTCCTGTCCTCTCAGGTTTAAATTCTGCCTTTTCATCCACTTAAGTAACTCTTACTACATTTTTTTTTCTTTTTCATCTTGAAATGGTCTGGACCTTACAGAAGCAGAATATATTAAGAAGAGGTGGCAAGAATACATGGAAGAACTGTACAAAAGAGATCTTCACGACCCAGATAATCATGATGATGTGATCAATCATCTAGAGCCAGACATCTTGGAATGTGAAGTCAAGTGGGCCTTAGAAAACATCACTACGAACAAAGCTAGTGGAGGTGATGGAATTCCAGTTGAGCTCTTTCAAATCCTGAAAGATGATGCTGTGAAAGTGTTCCACTCAATATGCCAGCAAGTTTGGAAAACTCAGCAGTGGCCACAGGACTGGAAAAGGTCAGTTTTCATTCCAATCCCAAAGAAAACAATGTCAAAGAATGCTCAAACTACCACACAGTTGCACTCATCTCACATGCTAGTAAAGTAATGCTCAAAATTCTCCAAGCCAGACTTCAGCAATACATGAACTGTGAACTCCCTGATGTTCAAGCTGGTTTTAGAAAAGGCAGAGGAACCAGAGATCAAATTGCCAACATCCGCTGGATCATGGAAAAAGCAAGAGAGTTCCAGAAAAACATTGATTTCTGCTTTATTGACTATGCCAAAGCCTTTGACTGTGTGGATCACAATAAACTGTGGAAAATTCTGAAAGACATGGGAATACCAGACCACTTAACCTGCCTCTTGAGAAATCTGTTTGTAGGTCAGGAAGCAACAGTTAGAACTGACATGGAACAACAGACTGGTTCCAAATAGGAAAAGGAGTACGTCAAGGCTGTATATTGTCACCCTGCTTATTTAACTTCTATGCAGAGTACATCATGAGAAATGCTGGGATGGAAGAAGCACAAGCTAGAATCAAGATTGCTGGGAGAAATATCAGTAACCTCAGATATGCAGATGACACCACCCTTATGGCAGAAAGTGAAGAGGAGCTAAAAAGCCTCTTGATGAAAGTGAAAGAGGAGAGTGAAAAAGTTGGCTTAAAGCTCAACATTCAGAAAACAAAGATCATGGCATCTGGTCCCATCACTTCATGGCAAATAGATGAGGAGAAATGGCAACCCACTCCAGTATTCTTGCCTGGAGAATCCCATGGACAGAGGAGCTTGATAGGCTACAGTCCATGGGGTCACAAAAAGTCAGACACAACTGAGTGACTTCACTCACTTACTTACTTACTTACAGTGGAAACAGTGACTGACTTTATTTTTTGGGCTCCAAAATCACTGCAGATTGTGATTGCAGCCATTAAATTAAAAGATGCTTACTCCTTGGAAGGAAAGTTATGACCAACCTAGACAGCATATTAAAAAGCAGAGACATTACTTTGTCTATTCGAGGCTATGTTTTTTCCAGTGGTCATGTATGGATGTGAGAGTTGGACTATAAAGAAAGCTGAGCACCAAAGAATTGATGCTTTCAAACTGTGGTGTTGAAAACTCTTGAGGGTCCCTTGGTCTGCAAGGAGATCCAACCAGTCCATTCTAAGGGAGATTGGTCCTGGGTGTTCATTGGAAGGACTGATGCTGAAGCTGAAACTCCAATACTTTGGCCACCTGATACGAAGTGCTGACTCATTTGAAAAGACCCTGATGCTGGGAAAGATTGAGGGCAGGAGGAGAAGGTGACAACAGAGGGTGAGATTGTTGGATGGCCTCACTGACTCAATGGACATGAGTTTGGATAGGCTCCGAGAGTTGGTAATGGACAGGCCTGGCATGCTGCAGTCCATGGGGTCACAAAGAATCGGGCACAATTGAGAGACTGAACTGAACTGAGTGTATTGAACATCTTCAGTTCAATAGAAAATGCTAATTATTCATTAATTTTACTATTTAAAATGATAATAAAATTAACATTAATTTTCTAAGTCTCTTACTTTATATGGTGTTACGATTATTTGGTATCATCATACTTCATAATATTTTCCAACTTAATAAAAAAGAATATAACTATGTTCTTAATTTGCATTTCTCTGATCATTAATGATATTGATTTTTTTTGTGTGGCGTCCCAGGTAGCTCAGTGGTAAGAACCTGCCTGCCAAGCAGGAGACACAGGAGATGCAATTCGATCATAGAGTTTGGAAGATCCTCTGGAGGAGGAAATGGCAACCCACTCCAATATTCTTGCCTGAAAAATAATACGGACAGAAGAGCCTAGCTGGATACAGTCCATGGGCTCACAAAAAGTCAGACATGACTGAGCACACACACATCTTTTCACTATTCTTGTTTCTGTTCTGAAAAAATGCTAGTAGATATTGTTTTCCTATTTTTTAATTGCATTATCTATATTTTGCTGATTTATAGATTTCCTTACATATTTTACATACTGTTTATTAGTTGTGTGTTACAAATGCATTCTTATAAAATGTGGCTTGTTTTCCACTTTATTTATGGTGTTTTCTTATGAATGCAAATTTTTAATTTTTAATGTAGCATATGTTATCAGTCTTTACTTTTGTAGTAGCACTTTTTCTAGCCTCTCGAAGAAATACGTCACTAAGATGATCGAATTTTCCCACAGTGAAATTTACCTATGTTTGCTGTAAAAGTTTTAAGTTTGTCTTTCACAATTAAATCCTAATATAATCTACCTGATAATTATTTTCATATGTATTGTGATATTGAGATCCAATTTCATTTTCTCTCCATATGGATGCCTAACTGTCCCAGCACCATTTATTGACTATCTTTCAACAGTTATTAAAAATGCTCCTTGTACTGTATAGCAAATGTCCAAATAAGCTTGTGTATGGTAATGAGTTATCTAGTATTTCACTGGTTAGTGTTTATACTCCTGTGTCACATAATAGTTTTTAAATTAGTGTAGCTTAAGAGTAAATCTGAGTAATCATAATGCAGAGGCCCCATATTATTTTTATGCTCAGGACTGTTTTTCTTGTTATTTGTTTTTATGCATAAATTTTAGAATCATCCTGTCAAATTCTACAGAAAACTCTAAGGATGTTGATGATATTAAGATTAAATTATCAATAAATTTGACTAATAATATAAATTTCATGATATTGAATTCCACTGGCAATAAAAATGTTTATTTCCCATTTGTTTAGATCTACTTTAAATCCTTCCCTAATGTTTTATAATTTTCTTGATAAAATATTTTCACAACTTATATTAGAATTATTCTCAGGTATACAATATATTTTCCTGCTGTATATTGTAGTAGTCTTAAAGTTTTGTTTTCTTAATATATAAAGAAATATAATGATATTTTATTATTGATCACATTTCCAACCAGCTTACTAAATTTGTGTTTCTAATAGCCTGTAAATTTGTGGGTAAGTTTTGTAAACAATTATAATTTGAGAAAAATAATTTCATTTCTTCAAGTGTGGACATTTTTTTTATTTTTTCTTCTTGTATTACAATGTTAGCAAAGACTGCCAATACCATGTTTAATAGTGTAGCAAGATTATATGTTCTTAACTTGTTCATGATTTTAAAAGGAAATTTCCAACTGTTTCACCATGCTTCCTTTAGCCTTTTGGTGGAAACCTCTTATCAGATTAGAGGATACTCCTTTTAGTTTGCTAATTTTTTAAAGTCTTTTCAGTGCTTCATTTTGTCAAATTTTCTTTTGCAAGTAGTTAATATTTGATGCAGTGAATGATCTTTTTGGATTTTAACATGTTAAACCACTTTTGGATTCCTGGGATAGCTACAATTTGATCATTTGTTGATTTTTTATCCACGGCTGTGTATTAATTCCAGAGAAGGCACTGGTGACCCACTCCAGTACTCTTGCCTGAAAAATCTCATGGATGGAGGAACCTGGTAGGCTGCAGTCCATGGGATCGCTAAGAGTCGGACACGACTAAGCGACTTCACTTTCACTTTTAACTTCCATGAATTGGAGAAGGTAATGGCAACCCACTCCAGCGTTTTTGCCTGGAGAATCCCAAGGACGGGGGAGCCTGGTGGGCTGCCATCTATTGGGTTGCACAGAATCAGACAAGACTGACTCAACTTAGCAACAGCAGCAGCAGTGTATTAATTTAGGCCTATTGAATTTTTTTTGTTACTGAAACTGGCCTGTGATTTTCCTTTCTAATATAAACCTGATGCTGTCATCAAGGTTGTTTTGACTTCAAAAGAGGAACTGGAAAGTGTTTTTTCCTCTTGAACTATTTAAAACCATGTATGTAAGATCAAAACATTTGGTATCTTGAATGTTTTGTGAAACTACTAATGGCCCATGTTTATTATATGCATATTTTAACTACTGATTCAATGATTAGCATATATTTAGATTATTTCTCTTTTTCAAATCAGTTTTATAAGTGTTATTTTTCTCAGGATCTGCTCATTTTAGATATATTTTTAATAATATTGTTTTTCTTGGTATTTCTTACAGTATTTTAATCTTTGCGGTAACTCTAGTCTTTTTAATTCCTATGATTGGTTGTTTGTGTTTCCTTTCCTTTTTCTTTTTTTTTAAGTCTTATTCAAAGAAAGTAGATTGTATTAAAAAATGGTTAGTCAAATATTCCCATTATGCTATCAATATCACCCTCCTCCCAACACAAAATTGCTTTCAAAGACAGACAGAAAATAAAAGGTACATATTATTAAGAATAAATCCATCTATATGCAGAACACTTTTCTTTATCATAATAGCATCCTTTCAAGGTTTGCCCTTGTTATTTTACAATCTTCAGGAAATTTCCTGGGAACAATGAAAATCTAGTTTTTATTAGACATTTTCTCCCTGAGGCTATTTCTCTAGGTCTATAATAGAACAGCAGGTAAGGAAATCTCAAATTCCATGATTCAGTACAACTCTTTTACTGTCTGTCCAACATGATTGGGAAAACGTACACACCCCTGTTGATGGATTTAAACTTAAATTTATGACTGCTAACTTCTGTGATCCAGGAGTGCTCCATTCAGTTTTATTATATTTATCCAGTCTTTTGACATGCTCCCATACTTTTTTTGCCCTTAATTAGATCATTTCTATCATTATTAAAGTATGCTGTGGCTGCAATTTAAATACCCTCTCATTACCATAGAAGATGTGGAAACAGTGGGAACAGTGTCAGATTTAATTTTGGGGGGCTCCAAAATCACTGCAGATGGTAATTACAGCCATGAAATTAAAAGACGCTTACTCCTTGGAAGGAAAGTTATGACCAACCTAGATAGCATATTCAAAAGCAGAGACATTACTTTGCCAACAAAGGTGCGTCTAGTCAAGGCTCTGGTTTTTCCTGTGGTCATGTATGGATGTGAGAGTTGGACTGTGAAGAAGGCTGAGCACCGAAGAATTGATGCTTTTGAACTGTGGTGTTGGAGAATACTCTTGAGAGTCCCTTGGACTGCAAGGAGATGAAATCAGTCCATTCTAAAGGAGATCAGTCCTGGGTGTTTATTGGAAGGACTGATGCTAAAGCTGAAACTCCAATACTTTGGCCACCTTATGCAAAGATTTGACTCACTGGAAAAGACTCTAATGCTGGGAGGGATTGAGGGCAGGAGGAGAAGGGGATGACAGAAGATGATATGGCTGGATGGCATCACTGACTCGATGGACGTGAGTCTGAGTGAACTCCGGGAGTTGGTGATGGACAGGGAGGCCTGGCGTGCTGCAATTCATGGGGTCGCAAAGAGTTGGACACGACTGAACGACTGAACTGAACTGAACCATAGAAGACTTATCTTGTTGTTGTTCAGTCACCCAGTTGTGTCCTGACCCTGTGGACTCCAGCACACCAGGCCTCCCTCTCTCAGCATCTCCCTAAGTTTGGCAAGTTCAAGTCCAATGCATACAATCCAGCCATCTCATCCTTGGACACCCTCTTCTTAATGCCCTCAATCTTTCCAAGCATCAGGGATTTTTCCAATCAGTCAGCTGTTTGCATAATATTACCAAAATACTGAAGCTTCAGCTTCAGCATCAGTCCTTCCAATGAGTATTCTATTACCACAGACTTTTCTAGGTATTGCTTAATATCACTATTCTTTTTATAGCAAAACCTATTATAAGAATTGTCAATGTTTGTCTTCATTTGATTTCTTTCTATTTTCTAACCAAATGCAACAAAATTTACTCTCTGTTAATTCTCTCTTCCAGGTCACTCATTTTGACTGTGAAAACCAAAGGTAATTTTTAGCCTCCTTACTCTATCAGCATTTGATAGAGTTCATTATGCCTTGTTAGATGGTTTCTTCTCATGGTCTCCGGAGTCACTCTCTCCTAATCCTCTTCTTACATTGCTGGCCTCACTCACCTGAATTTCATAGGTCAGAGAAGACCAGGGCTCAGTCCTGGATTCCTATCCTGGTCAACTCACTGTAAACAACCTCTATGTCTCATGATTTTATATTCCATCTATTTCTGAGGATGAAAAATTAACAGATTGAGTTTTGATTTAAAACTTAACATACAAACATCTTCAAAGACCACTGGGTTTCTAAGCAGTATTCAAAAATTCACATGTAAAATGCACAAAAGCAACTACTTGGTTTGGATTCCCACTGATCCAAAAAGTAGCTGCTTTGTTTGTCTTCCTCATCTCCATAAACAGAAACTTTGTTCTGCCATTTGCCTTGACAAAATTGTTTACAATGCCCTGATTCTTATTTTTTTTTTAATTTTTGTTGGTCTGCAGTTGATTTAAAATGTTGTATTAGAGTCTGCTATACAGCAAAGTGAATCAGTTATACATATACATACATACACTCTCTTTAAAATTCTTTTCTAATATAGGTTATGAGAGAGTATTGAGAACAGATCCCTGTGCTCAACAGTAGATACTTATTAGCTATGTATTTTATCTATAGTAGAGTGTTTATTTCAACCCCAGTCTCCCAGTTTATCCCTTCCCAACATTCAACCCTGGTAATCGTAAGTTTATGTTCTACATCTGTGACTCTATTTCTGTTTTGTAAATAATATACTATGTTTTTAGATTCCACATATAAGTGATATCATGTATTTTCTTTCTGACTTACTTTACCCGTATGATAATCTCTAGGTCCATCAGTGTTGCTGCAAATGACATTATTTCATAATTTTTTTAAATAGCTGAATAATATCCCCTTGTATATATGTGCCACTTCTTTATCCATTCCTCTGTTGATTGACATTTATGTTACTTATATTTCCTAGCTATTATAAATAGTGCTGCAATGAACATTGGGGTGCAGAATGTTTTTTTTTCAAAATATGGTTTTCTCTGGATAGATGCCCAAGAATGGGATTGCAGGATCATATAACAGCTCTGTGTTTAGTTTTTCAGAGGAACCTCCATACTGTTCTCCATAGTGGCTGTATCAATTTACATTCCCACTAACATTGTAAGGGTTTCCATTTTCTCCACACTCTCTCTAGCATTTATTCTTTGTAGATTTTTTGATGATGGATATTCTAATCAGTGTGAGGTAATACCTAATTGTATTTCTGATTTTCATTTCTCTGATAATTTATGATGTTGAGAATCTTTTCATGTATTTTTTGGTCATCTGTATGTCTTCTTTGCAGAAATGTCTATTTATGTTTGCCCATTTTTTATTGCTTTTTATTTTTGTTATTGAAATGAACTGTTTGTATATTCTGAAGATTAATCCCTTGTTGGTCGCTTCATTTGCCAATATTTTCTCCAATTCTATGAATTGTCTTTTTGTTTTGTTTCTGGCTTCTATTATTGTACAAAAAGCCTTTGAGTCCCCAGAAAGTGGATCAAAAAAGATCTTCCACTATTTATAGCAGAGACTGATCTGTTTATACTTCCCCCTAAGAATTTTAGTGTCTAACTTTGTATGTAGCAATTTAATCCATTTTTAAAGTTTTATTTTAATCTATTTTTCAGTTTATTTTTTTGTATGGTGTTAGAGAATGTTCTAATTAGAGAATGTTCTAATTATATTTTTTTTACAAGCAGCTGAAGAGTTTACCCAGAACCACTTATTAAAGAGACTGTCTTTTCTTCATTGTCAGTTTTTGCCTACTGTGTCATAGATTAAGTGACAGTAGGTGCTTGGATTTATCTCTGGATTTTCTAACCTGTTGCATTTATCTGTGTTGCTGTTTCTGTGCTTGTACCACCCTGTTTTGAAGATTATAGATTTCTAGTATAGTCTGAAGTTAGAGAATCTGACTCCTTCAGTTCATTTTCTTTTCTCAAGATCACTTCAGATATTTGGGATTTTTGTGTGAATTCAAATTATAAATTTTTTGTTCTCATTGTGTGAAAAAATTCCTTTGGTTATTTGATAGGGAATGCATTAAATCTGTAGATTGCTTGGAGTAGTATAGCCATTTTCATAGTTTTGATTCTCACAATCCAAGAACATGGTATATCTCTCCATCTGTTTTGTCATCATTGATTTCTTTCTTTGGTATCTTACATTTTTTGAAGTAAAGATCTTTTTCCTCTTTAGGTAGGTTTATCCCTATATAATTTTAAATTGTTGATGTCATGGGAAATGGGGTTATTTCCTTAATTTCTGTTTCTGATCTTTCATTGTTAGTATACAGGAATGCAACAGATTTCTATGTAATAATTTTGCATCCTGCAACTTTACCAAAATTATGATAAATTCTAGTAACTTTATGGTAACATGTTTAGGATTTTCTATGTATACATATTATGTCATCTGCAAAAAAAGTGACAACTTTACCTCTTTCCCAATCTAAATTCTTTTTATTTCATATTCTTCTCTGATTGTCATGGCAAGTCATAGTTTTTTACTTCAAAAACTATGTTGAATAAAAGTGGTGAGAGTGGACACCCTTGTTGTGTTCCTGGTCTTAGAAGAAATGTTTTCAGATTTTCACCAGTGAGAGTGATGTTTGCTATGGATCTGTCATATATGGCCTTTAATATGATGAGGTTTCCTCTATATCCACTTTCTTGAAATTTTTTTAATTTTTTTATCATAAATGGATGTTGAATTTTGTCAAGAGTTTTTTCTGCAGAGATGATCATTTGCTTTTATTCTTCAGTTTTTCAATATGGTGTATAACATCAATTGATTTGCATTTACTGAAGAATCCTTGCATCCCTAGAATAAATCCTTCTTTCTCAGGGTATATAATCCTTTTAATGTGGCATTGGATTCTGTTTACTAGAGTTTTGTTCATATTTTTTGTATGTCTGTTCATTCCTGATATTTGTCTGTAATTTTGTTTTTTTCTGTGTGATCTCTTTGTCTGGTTTTGGTATCAGGGTGATAGTGGCCTTGTACAATGAACTTAGGAATGTTTCTTCCTTTGCAGTTATTTGGAAGAGTTTCAGAAGCAGCACTGTTAACTCTATGAATGTTTGATAGAATTTGTCTTTGAAACCATCTGGTCCTGAACTTTTGCTTGCTTGGCTTTTTTCAAATCACAGTTTCAATCTCATTACTTGTGATTTGTCTGTTCATATTTTCTTATTCTTCCTGGTTCAGTCTTTAAAAGTTGTAGCTTTAAAAAAAATTTGATCCTTTGTATTTCTGTAATTTAAGTTGTAACTGCTTCCTTTTAATTTATAATTTTATTGACATGAGTTTTCTCTGTTTTTTCCTTGATGAGTCTAGCTAAAGGATTAACAATTTTGTTTATCTTCTCAGAGAATTAGCTTTTTGTTTCATTGTTCTTTGCTATTGTCTTTTTCAGCTCTTTTTTATTTATTTTTTTCTCTGATTTTTATAATTTCATTCCTTTTATTGACTTTGGGTTTTCCTTATTCTTCTTTTTATAGTCTTTCTCTGGTTGCTTTAGATGTACGGTTAGGTTGGTTATTTGAGATTTTTCTTGTGTCCTGAGATAAGATTATAATGCTATAAAGTTCCCTCTTAGAACTATTTTTGCTCTATCCCATATTTTTGTTGTCATTTATTTCCAGATATCTTTTGGTTTCCTCTTTGATTCTTTCTCTAATCCATTGATTGTTTAGTAACATTGTTTAGTCTTCATGTGTCTGTTTTTTTTTTTAATTTCTTTTTTTAATTTTTACTTTATTTTACTTTACAATACTGTATTGGTTTTGCCATACATTGACACGAATCCACCATGGGTGTATACAAGCTCCCAATCTTGAATCCCCCTCCCACCTCCCACCCCATATCATCTCTCTGGATCATCCCCATGCAGCAGCCCCAAGCATCCTGTATCCTGTATCAAACCTAGACTGGTGATTCGTTTCTTACATGATAGTATGCATATTTCAATGCCATTCTCCCAAATCATCCCACTCTCTCCCTCTCCCTCTGAGTCCAAAAATCCATTCTATACATCTGTGTCTCTTTTGCTGTCTCACATACAGGGTCATCATTACCATCTTTCTAAATTCCATATATATGTGTTAGTATACTGTATTGGTGGCTTTCTTTCTGGCTTACTTCACTCTGTATAATCGGCTCCAGTTTCATCCATCTCATTAGAACTGATTCAAATGTATTCTTTTTAATGGCTGAGTAATACTCCATTGTGTATATGTACCACAGCTTTCTTATCCATTCATCTGCTGATGGACATCTAGGTTGCTTCCGTGTCCTGGCTATTATAAACAGTGCTGCGATGAACATTGGGGTACATGTGTCTCTTTCAATTCTGGTTTCCTCGGTGTGTATGCCCAGCAGTGGGATTGCTGGGTCATAAGGCAGCTCTATTTGCAATTTTTTAAGGAATCTCCACACTGTTTTCCATAGTGGCTGTACTAGTTTGCATTCCCACCAATACTGTAACAGGGTTCCCTTTTCTCCACATCCTCTCCAGCATTTATTGCTTGCAGACTTTTGGATTGCAGCCATTCTGACTGGTGTGAAATGGTACCTCATTGTGGTCTTGATTTGCATTTATCTGATAATGAGTGATGTTGAGCATCTTTTCATGTGTTTGTTAGCCATCTGTATGTCTTCTTTGGAGAAATGTCTGTTTAGTTCTTTGGCCCATTTTTTGATTGGATCGTTTATTTTTCTGGAATTGAGCTGCATAAGTTGCTTGTATATTTTTGAGATTAGTTGTTTGTCAGTTGCTTCATTTGCTATTGTTTTCTCCCATTCAGAGGCTGTCTTTTCACCTTACTTGTAGTTTCCTTTGTTGTGCAGAAGCTTTTAATTTTAATTAGATCCCATTAAAACTCCTAGAGGAGAACATAGGCAAAACACTCTCCGACATAAATCACAGCAGGATCCTCTATGATCCACCTCCCAGAATACTGGAAATAAAAGCAAAAATAAACAAATGAGATCTAATTTTTTAAATATTTTTTTCTTCATAATTGATTTCTAATCTCACAGCCTTGTGGTTGGGAAAATGCTTGATATGATTTCAATTTTCTTTAACTTACCAAGGCTTGATTGTGGCAATATGTGATCTATCCTTTAAAATGTTCTTTGTACACTTGAGAAGAATATGTGTTCTGTTGTTGTGAGATGAAATATTTTTAAAGTGTGAATTATGACTATGGGTTCTCTTGTGTCATTTAAAGTTTATGTTTCCTTATTAATTTTCAGTCTAGATTATCTGCCCCTTGGTGTAAATAGAGTTTTAAGATCTGCCACTATTATTGTGTTAATGTTCATTTCCCTTTTTTATGGCTATTAACATTTAGCTTATATATTAAAGCATTCCTATTTTGGTAGCATATATATTTACAATTGTTTTATCTTCTTGGAGTCATCCTGTCATTATTATGTATTGTCCTTCTTTGTCTATTATAAGTCTCTACTTTAAAGTTTATTTGTCTGATATGAGTGTTGCTAGCCCAGTTTTCCTTTGATTCTCATTTTAATGGAATAATTTTTTCCATCCCCTTATGTTCAGTCTGTATGTTTCCCTATATCTGAAGTAGGTCTCTATGGCCTGCATATGTGCAGATCTTGGTTTTGTATCCATTCAGGTAGTCCATGACTTTTGGTTGGAGCATTTAATCCATTTACATTTAAGGTAATTATTAACTTTTTTTTTTCTTATTGTAATTTTCTTAATTGTCTTGTGTTTACTTTTCTAGGTCTTTTTTTTGTTTCCTTGCTCTTTTTTGTTTTTTTTCTCTTTTCCTGTGGTTTGACTATCATTTCTAGTGTTTTCATTTTTTATTTGTATCTATTATAGTTTTTTTTTTTTTGCATTTCCTATGAGATTTGATATAGCAGTCTAGGTATATATATAAGATTTTACAAAAGACTTGGTCTTTTAATTTTAAGCACAATTTCCATTTCTTACATTTGTACTCTCCTCTTCTCAAGGTTGCTGGTTTTGATATCATATTGGTGGTGAATAATTTCCTACATTAACTCTTTTTTTTTTTTTTTGCCTTTAAAAGTGAGGTTTTCCATTTGTTAATTTCTTGTTTCTAGTTGTGGCCTCTTTTTTACCTTGGAATAGAGAATTTCTTTTACATTTGTTATAAAGCTGGTTTGTTTGTAATGAATTATCTTTTCTTGTCTGTAAAGCTTTTCATTTCATCAAATATGAATGAGAGTCTTTCTGGGTAAAGCAGACATGGTTATAGATGTTTCACTTTCATTACTTTAAATATACTGTGCCACTCCCTTCTGGCCTGCATAATTTCTGCTGAAAAATCAGTTGATAACCTTATGGGTATTCCCTTGTATGCTCTTTTGCTTTACGCTTGTTGTTTTTATTATTTTTTCTTTGTATTTAATTTGTGTTATTAATATGTGTCTCTTGTGTTCCTCCTTCAGTTCACTTCAGTTCCTTAGTCCTGTTCGAATTTTTGCAACCTGTTGACTGCAGCACATCAGACTTCCTGGTTCATCACAAACTCCCAGAGCTTGCTCAAACTCATGTCCATTGAGTTGGTAATGCCATCCAACCATCTAATCCTCTCCTAGCCCCCTTCTCCTCCTGCCTTCAATCTTTCACAGCATCAGGGTCTTTTCCAATGAGTTAGCTCTTTGCATGAGAGGGCCAAAGTATTGGAGCTTCAGCTTCAGCATCAGTCCTTCCAGTGAATATTCAGGACTGATTTCCTTTTGGATGGACTGGTTAGATCTCCTTCCAGTCCAAGGGACTCTCAAAAGTCGTCTCCAACCCCACAGTTCAAAAGCATCAATTCTTCAGTGCTCAGTTTTCTTTATAGTCCAACTCTCATGTCCATACATGACTACTGGAAAAACTGAAGTTTTGACTAGATGGACCTTTGTTGGCAAAGTAACATCTCTGCTTTTTAATATGCTCTCTAGGTTTGTCATAGCTTTTCTTCCAGGGAGGAAATGTGTTTTAATTCCATGACTAAACTCACCATCTGCAGTGATTTTGGAGCCCCCCAAAATAAAAATCTCACTGTTTCTGTTGTTTTCCCATCTATTTATCATGAAGTGATAGGACCAGATGCCATGATCTTAGTTTTTTGAATGCTAAGTTTTAAGCCAGCTTTTTCACTCTCCTCTTTCACTTTTTAAAGAGGCTGTTCAGTTCCTCTTTGCTTTCTGCCATAAAGGTGGTATCATTTGCATATCTGAGGTTATTGATATTTCTCCCAGCAATTTTGATTTCAGTTTGTGCTTCATCCTTCCAGGCTTTTCCCATGATGTACTTTGCATATAATTTAATTAAGCAGGATGACAATACACAGCCTTAATGCACTCCTTTCCCAATTTTAAACTGTTGTTCTGTGTTCAGTTCTTATTGTTGCTTCTTGACCTACATACAGATTTCTTAGGAGGCAGATAAGGTGATCTGGTATTCCCATCTCTTGAAGAATTTTCCACGGTTTGTGTTGATGCACACAGCCAAAAGCTTCAGAGTAGGCAACAAAGCAGAAGTAGATGTTTTTCTGGAATTCTTGTGCTTTTTTGATGATTCAACCAATGTTGCCAATTTCATCTCTGATTCCTCAGTTCAGTTCAGTTCAGTCACTCATTCATGTCTGACTTTTTTGCAACCCCTTGGACTGCAGTACGCCAGACCTCCAATTCCTCTGCCTTTTCTAAATACAGCTTGTGGGAGAGGGAGAGGGTGGGATAATTTGGGAGAATGGCATTGAAACATGTATAACATCATATAAGAAACAAATCGCCAGTCCAGGTTCGATGCAAGATATAGGATTCTTGGGCTGGTACACTGGGGTGACCCAGAGGGATGGTATGGGGAGGCAGGTGGAAGGGGATTTCAGGATTGGGAACACGTGTACACCCATGGCAGATTCATGTTGATGTATGGCAAAACCAATACAATATTGTAAAGCAAATAATAATAATAAAATCAAAAAAAATAAATACAGCTTGAACATCTCGAAGTTCTTGGTTCATGTACTACTGAAGCCTGGCTTGAAGAATGTTGAGCATTACTTTGCTCGCCTATGAGATTACTACAAACGTGTGGTAGTTTGAACATTGTTTGGCATTACCTTTCTTTGGGATTGGAGTGAAAATAGACTTTTTACAGTCCTGTGGAAACTGCTGAGTTTTCCAAATTTGCTGGTATGTTGAGTGCAGCACTTTCAGAACATCATCTGAATTTGAGTCGGAAATTGGATTTGAAATAGCTCAACTGGAATTCCATCACCTCCACTAGCTTTGTTCGTACTGATGCTTCCTAAGGCCCACTTGACTTCTAACTCCAAGATGTCTGACTTTAGGTGAGTGATCACACCATTGTGGTTGTCTGGGTCATTAAGATTTTTTTTTTTTTTTGCATAGTTCTTCTGTGTATTCTGCCAACTCTTCTTAATATCTTCTGCTTCTGTTAGGCCCATACTGTTTCTGTTCTTTATTGTGCCCATCTTTGCATGAAATGTTCCCTTGGTATCTCTAATTTTCTTGAAGAGATATCTAGTCTTCCCCATTTTATTGTTTTGTATGTCTCTTTGCATTGATCATTGAGGAAGGGTTTCTTATCTCTCCTTGCTATTCTTTGTGACTCTCCATCAAATTGGTTTATCTTTGCTTTTCTCCTTTGCCTTTCACTTCTCTTCTTAAATATTACAAAATGATCACCACAATAAGTCTAATTACCTTCTGTCACCATACAAAGCTATTTTATAATTGTTTGTACCTCTTAATATACCTCACCAATTTCATTAAATCCTGGCTCCCTTCCCTCTGGCAAGCACCAGTTTGTTCTCTGTATCTTTCTCTGTTATGTGTTATGTTTATTCATTTGCTTTGTATTTTAGATTCCACATATAAGTGAAATCATGGAGCATTTGTCTTTCTCTGCTTGAATTGCTTCATTTAGTATAGTATTTTCAAGGTCATCCATGTTGCTGCAAATGGCAATATTTCATCTTTTATGGCTAAGTAATATTCCATCAATGTGTATCTTCATTCATTTATTTACTGATGCTTAGGTTGCTTCTGTATCTTGGCTATTGCAAATAATACTGAAATGAACTGAAGGTTCATATACCTCTTAAAATTAGTATTTTTGTTTTCCTTTGACAAATAGCCAAAAATATAAGTAATGGATTTTACTGTAGTTCTATTTTTAATTTTTTGAGGAATCTCAATAGTGTTTTCACTATTGAATATATCTATTTACAATTCCACTCACAAGGCATGAGGATTCCTTTTTCTTCAGCCCTCCTAATAATTTTTTGTTGTTGTTGTCTTGTTTGATAACAGCCATTCTGACAGGTGATAGGTGATATCTCACTGTGGGTTGATTTGCATTTCCCTGACGATTAGGAATGTTGAGGGTCTTTTCAGGTATTTGTTTGCCACCTGTATGTCTTCTTTGGAAAACTGTCTTTTCAGGACTTCTCTGTTAATTAACCAGGTTGTTTGTGGGTTTTTTTTAATTGGTTCTTGTTTGTTTTGGGTGTTGAATTGTATGAGTTCTTTATATATATTAATCCCTTATTGGATGTACAATTTGTAAATATCTTTTATTCAGTAGGCTGCCTTTTTGTTTTGTTGATAGTTTCCTTCACTCTGTGAAAGCTTTTTAGTTCTATGTAGTCCCATTTGTTTATTTTTGCTATTGTTTTCTTAGCTTGAGAAGATTTTTTTTAAAAAGTGCTTAGAATGTCAGAGAACATGTCTATGTTTTCTTCTAGGAGTTTTCTGGTTTCGTGTTTTATATTTAGGTCTTTAATCTATTTGACATTTATTTTTGCACATACTGTAAAAAGATATTCTAAATTGATTCTTTTGCCTTCCCAATACCATTTACTGAAGAGATGACTCCTTTGTCCTAGATGAATTGACCACATAAGTGTGGGTTTATTTCTGGATCTTCTTTACTATTCCATTGTTCTGTGTCTCTGTGATGACCTTAAGCTGATGATCTCTTAAGTTGAACTCATTCTAACAGCCCTGCAATTTCACTTCCCATTGCCACATATAGTTTTTGATGTGTTTTACATCTTTTTTATCTCTTAATTACCTATTGTTGGTATAGATAATTTTACTACCTTTGTCTTTTAAATTTCTTTACTAGTTTTACAAGGGGTTGATCATCTACCTTTATTATGTGCTTGCCATTACCATTTGAGACATTTTCTCTTGTAATTTACATATTTCTAGTCACGATCTTTTCTACTTTGAGAAGTTCCATTATTGTTTCTTAATAAGGTCAGGATAGTGGTGCTGAACTCTTGCCACTCTTACTTGTGTGTCAGTTCAGTTCTGTCACTCTGCCATGTCCAGTCCTTTGTGACCTTATGGGCTGTAGCACACCAGGCTTCCCTGTCCATCACCAACTTCCAAGGCTTGCTCAGACTCATGTCCATCAAGTCAGTGATGCCATCCAGCCATCTCATCCTCTGTTGTCCCCTTCTTCTCCCTTCTTCTCCTGCCTTCAAACTTTCCCAGCATCACGGTCTTTTCCAATGATGATTTTTGCATCAAGGCCTAAGTATTGGAATTTCAGCTTCAGCATCAGCCTTTCCAATGAATATTCAGGACTGATTATCTTTAGGATTCCTAGTTTGATTTCTTTGCCATCCAAGGAACTCTCAAGAGTCTTCTTCAACACCATAGTTCAAAAGCATCAATCCTTTGGTGCTCTGCTTTTTTTATACTCCAACTTTCATATGCATACATGACTACTGGACAAACCATAGCTTTGACTAAATGGACCTTTGTTGGAGTAATATCTCTGCTTTTTAATATACTTGTGTATAAAACTATTTCTTCTTCAAATGTGAGTGAGAACCTCATGGGTAAAGTATTCCTTTTTTTTTTAATGGTATGTTTTATTTATTTCTTGATTTGAGTACAACATTTAGCCTCTATTCTTCATGGTTCAAGTAGTCTTCATTTGTAGGTTTTTACTTTCATCACTTAAAATGTGTTATGTAAGTCCCTTCAGACCTATAAAGTCTCTGCTAAAAAGTCGGCTGATAATCTTAGGAGATTTCCATTGCATATACCTGTTGCTTTTCTCTGACTGCTTTAAAAAGTCTTCCTTTATATTTAATTTAATTTTATTTTTTTGTTACACTATGTCTTTGTGTGGACATCTGTGCATTCAACATGTTTGGAAATTTCTTTCCTTTCTGAACTAGGATATCTGTCTCCTTTCCCAATTTTTAGGGAGAATTTCAACTATTTTGTCTTCAAGTAAGTTCTCTGCCTCTTTTCTATCTGACTCCTCCTCCTGGTATCCCTATAATGTGAATGCCTGTTGTGATTCAGAGTTTTCTTAAACATACTTTTTTTTTCATTATTATTTCTATTTTCTGCTCAGCTTGAGTATTTTCCACAACATTGTCTTCCAATTTGTGGATTCATTCCTGTATATAAGCTAGTCTACTCTTGATTCCTTCTAATGTATGTATATATATTTTTCAGCTATTGTATTCTTCAATTCTGTTTGGTTCTTCTTTGTGTGTTCTAACTCTTTGCTAAAATTCTCCCTGTGTTCACCCATTCTTTTCCCAAGTTTGTTGAGCATCTTTACGATCATTTTTTTTTACTCCTTATCAAGTAGATCGCTTATCTCCACTTCATTTTGTTCTTCTAAAGTTCTGTCTTATTCTTGTGTTTAGAACATATTCCTCTATGTCCACACTTTCCCTAATTCTCTGTGTTTATTTCAATGCATTGGGTAGTTTGATTATATCATTCAACCTTGGAGAAGAGATATTATATATTAGGAGATAGTCTATGGGGCCCAGCAGCACACCACCCTCTTGTCAGCAGGATTAAATGCTTTAGGCATGCCCCCTATATGGGCTGTGTGGGTTCTTCTGTTATGACAGGGCTGATAAGTGCTGTGAGTCTGGCCCCTGGCCTTGTAAGCATGTGAGGTTTCTGCATGAACCCCTTAGGAGCAGTATCTCTGCTTCGCATAGTGTTATGGCTTCTCATAAACAACCCCTCTGGCCTTTAAAGCCAGATGTTCTGTAGGCCCATCTTCCTCGCACAGGACCCCATGGCTGGAGAGCTCATTGCAGGTCTCACACCCCTCACTCCTTATGACTATCCTTCTGCTTGTGGATTGCCCACATGGGATAGTGGGCATCTCGACCCTTCCTATTCATTTTCTTTTATTTCCTCTTTCACACCTTTAAGTTGTGGAAATTTTTCTCTCCTACTATTTATCCTATATCTTCTCTATTCTTAGACATAGTTGTTTTCTAAATAGTTTTAATTTTGGTATGCTTATGGCAGGAGGTGAGCTCAGGGTCTTCCTACTCTTCTATCTATAGAGTATCAAAGGTTACACTTGTCTTTTGAAGCCAGGCATTAGTCTCTCTTCTCTAGCTATGAAAATCATAGGTGGCATCTTCTTCTAACATAAAAAAAAAATGTTTTATCTATATCAAAAATTTGTTTTGTGTAGCCACCTTCATTTGTATCTGAAATAGGTCTGGATAGCAGATCTATTGCAGTTTCTATATCAGCAATTGCTTCTTCATCTTGTACTTCTTTATTTTAAAGGTGGTTCCTTTCCTTAAGCCTCCTGAGTCAAATTCTACAAGGTTCATTTTTTGGGGGGCAGGAGGGTGGTCGAAATTTCGTCACCTCACTAAACCTTCATGGAACTGAAGGCAGTTAGGGCATTGTTTTGGATTAGACTTTGACTTAAGAGAATGTTGTGCCTGGTTTCATCTTCTACTCAGAGCACTCAAACTTTATATCAGCAATAAGGTGTTTTGCTTTCTTATCATTCATGTAGTAGTACTTTTAATTTCCATCAAGAACTTTTATTTTGCATTCATGACTTGACTAACTGACATAAGAGGTCTAGCTTTTAGCCTATTAAGTCTGTTAAGTCACCTCAGTTGTCTCCGACTCTGTGCAGTCCCATAGACGGCAGCCCACCAGGCTCCCCCATCCCTGGGATTCTCCAGGCAAGAACACTGGAGTGGGTTGCCATTTCCTTCTCCAATGCAAGAAAGTGAAAAGTGAAAGGGAAGTCGCTTAGTTGTGTTTGACCCTCAGCAACCCCATGGACTGCAGCCTTCCAGGCTCCTCCATCCTTGGGATTTTCCAGGCAAGAGTACTGGAGTGTGGTGCCATTGCCTTCTCCGAGCTTTTAACCTAGCTCAGCTTTAAACATGCCTTCCTCACCACACTTACCCTTTTCTAGTTTTTGAGTTAAAGTAAAAAGATGTGCTACTCTTTCTTTCACTTTATAAAGGCTATTATAGAGTTTTTAATTGGGCTTATTTCAATATTGTTGTGTCCCACGAAATAGAGTGGACTGAGCAGAAGGAGAGAGACAGGGAACAACTGATTGGTGGAAGAGTCAGAATGCACACAACATTTACTGATTAAATTCACCTTATTATATGGGCCTATAATAGCTCAGTTGGTAAAGAACCGCCTGAAATGTGGGAGATCTGGGTTCAGTCCCTGGGTTGGGAAGATTCTCCAGAGAAGGGAAACGTTAGCTACTCCAGTATTTTGGCCTGGAGAATTCCATGGACTGTATAGTCCATGGGGTCTCAAAGAGTCAGACACAGACATGACTGAGTGACTTTCACGTTCACTTCATTATATGGGCAGGGTTCTTGGCAACCCAAAACAGTTCCAACATGCATGCTTAATTGCATGCTCAGTCATGTCTGACTGTAGACCACCAGGATCTTCTGTCCATAGGATTTTTTCAGGCAAGAATACTGGAGTGGGTTGCTATTTTCTTCTCCAGAGGATCTTCCTGATTCAGGGATAGTGCTCACATCTCCTGTGCCTCCTGCATTTCAGACAGATTGTTTACCAGCTGAGCCATCAGAGAAGCCCCTAAAAAATTATAGCAGTGACATCAAAGATCACTTATTACAGATCACCATATAGTAGCTGGAACATTTAAAATATTGGGAAATTATCAAAATGTGGCACAGAGACATAAATTGAGCAAAAGCTGTTGGAAAATGACCCTACTTCCTCAATTTTGGTTTTCCACAAACCTTCAATTTGTAAAAAATGAAATATCTGCAAAACATGATAAAGTAAGGTATGGCTGTATTTAGGAATGTGTGTTTGGGTTGCAAGCATACATTTTTATTGTTGCTTTTAAATCATGTTTTAGTTTCAGTGTCTAGAGTACATGGTCTCATAAAATGATTTTTAAAATTTCCTTGTGCGGTGGTGGTTTAGTCACTAAGTTATGTCAGGCTGTTGCAACCCCATGGACTGTAGCCCGCCAGGCTCCTCTATCCATGGGATTTTCCAGGCAATAATATTAGCGTGGGTTGTCATTTCCTTCTCCAGGGTGTCTTCCTGACCCAGGAACTGAAGCCACATTTCCTGCACTGCAGGCAGATTCTTTACCACTGAGCCTCCAGGGAAGCCCAAAATTACTTTAGACTGGACTTTTGCTTAATATATGCTTAGTTCTCCCTTCTTCTAAACTTTGTTAAAATATTTTCAAGATAATTTCATTGTTTAATGAAATCATTGAAGCAAAACTAGACTTTGCTGCAGTAAACCAGAAATAGGTTTTTCACATGAGTCTGGTTAGTTCTTATAAAATCTTTATGTATACATTAGATAATGAGTATTCTCTAATTGTTGCACACAGAAACAAACCTCCATTGCTGTCCTGTAAATAAATTCTTCAGTATCATTTTTCTAGATTCCATATATATGTATTAGAATACAATATTTCTCTTTCTCTTTCTGACTTACTTCAGTCTGTATAATAGTCTCTAGGTTCACTCATCTCATTAGAACTGACTCAAATGTGTTCCTTTTTATGGTTGAGTAATATTCCCTCATGTATATGTACCACAACTTCTTTATTCATTCATCTTCAATGGACATCTATGTTGCTTCCATGTTTTAGCTATTGTAAGTGGTGCTGCAATGAACAGTGAGATAAATGTGTCTTTTTCAATTTTGGTTTCCTCAAAATATATGCCTAGGAGTGGGATTGCTGGGTCTTATAATGGTTTTATTACTTTTTTTAAGGAATCTCCATACAGTCTTCAACTGTATCAATTTAGACTCCCACCAACATTGCAAGAGTGTTCTCTTTTCTCCACACCCTCTCCAGTGTTTATTGTTTGTAGACTTTTTGATGATGGCCATTCTGACTGATGTGAGGTGACATCTCATTGTAGTTTTCATCTGCATTTCTCTAATAAGGAGTAATCCTGAGCATCTTTTCACATGTTTGCTAGCCATCTGTATGTCTTCTTTTGAGAAATGTCTATTTAGGTCTTTTCCCACCTTTTGATTGGGTTGTTTGCTTTTCTAGTATTGAGTAGTATGAGCTACTTATATATTTTGGAAATTAATCCTTTGTCGGTTGTTTCATTTGCTATTATTTTCTCCCATTCTGAAGGTTGTCTTTTCACCTTGCTTATAGTTTCCTTTACTGTGCAAAAACTTTTAAGTTTAATCAGGTCCCACTTGTTTACTTTTGTTTTTATTTCTGTTCCTCCCAGAGGTGGATCATAGAGGATCTTGCTTTGATTTATGTCACTGAGTGTTCTGCCTATGTTTTCCTCTAAGAGTTTTATATTTTCCAATCTTACATTTATGTCTTTAATCCATTTTGAGTTTATCTTTGTGTATGGTGGTAGGAAGTGTTCTAATTTCATTCTTTTATATAGCTGTCCAGTTTTCCCAGCACCATTTATTTAAGAGGCTGTCTTTGCCCCTATTGTATATTCTTGTCTCCTTTGTCAAAAATAAGGTACCCATAGGTACATGAGTTTATTTCTGGGCTTTCTATCTTGTTCCATTGGTCTATATTTCTGCTTTTGTGCCAGTACCATACTGGTACTGCCTTGATGAATGTAGCTTTGTAGTATAATCTGAAGACAGGGAAGGTTGATTCCTCCAGCTCCATTCTTCTTTCTCAAGACTGCTTTGGCTGTTGAGGGTCTTCTGTGTTTCCACATGAACTGTGAAACTTTTTGTTCTAGTTTTGTGAAAAAATGACATTAGTAATTTGATAGGGATCACATTGAATCGTTACATTTCACTTGGTAGTATAGTCATTTTTACAATATTGACTCTTCCAACTCAGGAACATGGAATAGCTCTCCATCTGTTTATGTCATCTTTGATTTCTCTCATTGGTGTCTTATAATTTTCTGTGTATAGTTCTTTTGTCTCCTAGGTAAGTTTATTCCTATTTATTCTTTTTGTTGCAATGGTGAATGGAATTGAATCCTTAATTTCTCTTTCTGATGTTTCATTGTTAGTATATAGAATGGCAAGTGATTTCTGTGTGTCAATCTTGTATCCTATAACTTTGCTAAATTCACTGATTAGCTGTAGCAATTTTCTGATGCTCTCTTTAGGGCTTTCTATGTACAGTATCATGTCATCTGCAAACAGTGAGAGCTTTAATTCTTCTTTTCTGATCTGATTTCCTTTTATTTCCTCTTCTTTTCTGATTGCTGTAGCTAGGACTTCCAAAATTATGTGGAATAATAGTGGTGAAAGTGGACACCCTGGTCTTGTTCCTGATATTAGAGGGAATGCTTTTAGTTTTTCACCACTGAGAATAATGTTTGCTGTAGGCTTATCATATATGGCCTTTACTGTGTAGATTCCTTTTATACCCATTTTCTGACGTTTTCATCATAAATGGGTGCTGAATTTTGTCAAAGGCTTTTTCTGCATCTATTGAGATTATCATATGCTTTTTATCTTTCAATTTGTTAGTATGGTGTATCACGTTAATTGATTTGTGTGTATTGAAGAATCCTTGCAACCCTGGAATAAACCCAACTTGATCATGGTGTATGAGCTTTTTGATGTGTTGTTGAATTCTGTTTGCTTAAATTTTGTTGAGGATTTTTGCATCTGTGTTCATCAGTGATAGTAGCCTGTAGTTTTCTTTTTCAGTGTTTTCTTTCTCTGGATTTGGTATTAGGTTGATGGTGGCCTCATAGAATGCATTTGGAAGTGTTCCTTCCTCTGAAATTATTTGAAAAAGTTTTAGAAGGGTAGGCATTAGCTCTTCTCTAAACGTTTGATATAAATCTTCTGTGGAGCCATCTGGTCCTGGGCTTTTGTTTTTTAGGAGATTTTTTTTTTTTTTTAATCACAGTTTCAATTTCAGTGCTTCTAATTGGGTTGTTCATAATTTCTATTTCTTCCTGGTTCAGTCTCAGAAGATTGAACTTTTCTATGAATCTGCCCAGTCCTTCCAGGTTATCCATTTTATTACCATACACTACTACTACTAAGTTGCTTCAGTCATGTCTGACTCTGTGCGACTCCATAAACGGCAGCCCACCAGGCTCCCCCATCCCTGGGATTCTCCAGGCAAGAACACTGGAGTGGGTTGCCATTTCCTTCTCTAGTTTATTACCATATAGTTGTTCATAATAGTCATAATCCTTTGGATTTCTTCATTGTCTGTTGTAACTTCTCCTTTTTCATTTTTAATTTTGTTTATTTGATTCTTCTCTCTTTTCTTCTTGATGAGTCTCACTAAAGATTTGTCAATTTTATCTTCTCAAAGAACCAGCTTTTAGTTTTATTAATTTTTACCTTTGCTTCTTTCATTTATTTTTCATTTACTTCTGATCAGATCTTTATGATTTCTTTCCTTCTAATTTCTTTTGTTGTTGTTGTTGCTGTTGTTGTTATTGTTGTTCTTCTTATTTCTTTTCCAGCTGTTTTAGGTGTAAGGCTAAGTTGTCTATTTGATGTTTTCCTTGTTTGTTGAGGTAGGATTTTATTGCTATAAACTTCCCTCTTAGAACTGCTTTTGCTGCATCCCATAGTTTTTGAGTTGTCATGTTTTCATTGTCATTTGTTTCTAGAAAATTTTTTATTTCCCTTTTGATTTTTTCAGTAACTTGTTGGTTATTTATAAAACGTATTGTTTAATCTTCATGTCTTTGTGTTTTTTACAGGATTTTTTCCCCTTGTAATTGGTATCTAGTCTCACAGTGTTGTGGTAAGAGAAAATGCTTGATAAGATTTCAATTTTCTTAAATTTACTTAGGTTTGATTTGTGGCATAAGATGGGATCTCTCCTGGTGAATGTTCCTTGTGCACTTGAGGTTTATTCTTCTGCATTTGGATGGAATATCCTGAAGGAATCAATGAGATCCATCTCATCCAATGTATCATTTAAGATTTGTGTTTTCTTATTAATTTTCTATTTTGATGATCTGTCTATTGGTTGTGAGTGGGGTGTTAACATCTCCTACTATTATTGTGTTAATACCAATTTTTCCTTCTTTGTCTGTTAGTGTTGGTCTTATGTATTGAGTCCTATCTTGGGTACATAGATATTTACAATTGTTATGTATTCTTCTTGGATTGATCCCTTGATCATTATGTAGTGTTCTTCTTTATCTCTTGTATTCTCTTCATTTTAAGGTCTATTTTGTCTGATATGAAGATTGCTACTCCAGCTTTCTTTTGCTTTCCATTTGCATGGAATATATTTTTCCATCCTCTCACAGTCAGTCTATATGTGTCTTTAGGTCTGAAGTGGGTTTCTTGTAGACAACGCATATATATGGGTGTTGTTTTTGTATCCATTCAGCCAGTCTATGTCCTTTTGGTTTCTGCCCTTTAAGGTTGGTCCAGGGGTTTGTGTAAGCTTTGCATAGGGTGAAATTTGTGCTGAGTGTTGTTGTTGTTGTTGTTGTTTGATTGTTTCTTTTTTCTTTTTTTTTGGTCTGCTTTTATTTTTATTTGTTGTTTTTAAATATTTACATGTTGTGTTGGTTTCTGCCATACAATAATAGGAATCAGCCATAATTATGCATACATTGTGTCCCTCCTGAGCGTCCCCCATCCCATCCCCCCAGGTCACCACAGAGCACAAAACTGGACTCCCTGTGCTAAACAGCCACTTCTCACCAGCTTCCACCTGATAGAGTATATATGCTGATGCTACTTTCTCCATATGTCCCACTCTCTCCCTACTCGACTGTGTCTTTAAGTCCATTCTCTACATCTGTGTCTCCACTCCTTCTCTGCAAATAGGTTCATCAATATCATGGTGTCTTTGATGATTATCTTTAATGGAGTGTAAATTATCTGTTGCCTGCTCCATAGTTTGTGTATTTGGTGCTCTGTTTCAGTCTTTGCTTTGAAAAAAAAAGAAAAAGAAAAACAATCAAACAACAACAACAAAAACTCAGCACAAATTTCACCCTATACAAAGCTTACACAAACCTCCGCAAGTAACCAGATATCTTCCTCTATTATCTTCAGAAGCTTTGTTGTTTAGATTAAATCTGTAATCATTCTCAAAAGTATGTTTGTGAGGCACAGTGCATATTGTATTATCTATCTGTATAGGTGAGAGTCTACTATGTGAATCTCTATTCTACTGTGTGTTTGTGTATCCCTGTAAAAATGTTAGCATGCTTAATTTTTATTGCGTTGTAAAATGTCTTGATGTCTGGAATAGTCTTTCTGCTTTGACATTTTAAAATATTAATTAATGTTTGATTACACTCGATCTTTGTTCATGGGCTTTCTGTAGTTGCAGTGAGCAGGGGCGACTCTCTGTTGTGGTGTTTTTGTTTTTCTTCTGATAGGCAAGGCTGAGTGAGATGGTAATCCTGTCTGTTGATGATTGGGTTTGTATTTTTGTTTTGTTTATTGTTTAGATGGGGCATCCTGCACAGTGTGCTACTGGTGGTTGGATGATGCTGGCTCTTGTATTCAAGTGGTTTCCTTTGTTTGAAATCTCACCATTTGATACTCCCTGGGTTAGTTCTTTGATCGTCTAGGGTCTTGGAATCAGTGCTCTTACTCCCAAGGCTCAGGGCTTGATCTCTGGTCAGGAACAAAGATTCCACAAGTGGTTTTTAACAGCATTAAGTGAGATTAAAACAAATACCCTCAAACAAGAAACCAAAGATGCACCCCCAGACAAATGGCAGTTACAAAATCAGGCAAATATTAACTAAAATAATGGAATATACACATATACATATACACCCATAAGCAAGATGAAAATAGTCCAACAAAAATTAAGTACAGTAGATTGACAAGGTGGACGAAGGAAATAAAAAATTATATCTACCAGTTAAGAATAAAACTAACTGAAGCACAAACTAAAACCCAAAGTTTTGTTTTGATCACAGCACTGTTTATAATAGCCAGGACATGGAAGCAACCTAGATGTCCATCAGCAGATGAAAGGATAAGAAATCTGTGGTACATATACACAATGGAGAATTACTCAACCATTAAAAAGAATACATCTGAATCAGTTCTAATAAGGTAGATGAAACTGGAAACAATTATACAGAGTGAAGTAAGCCAGAAAGAAAAACACCAATACAGTATACTAACACATATATATAGAATTTAGAAAGATGGTAATGATAACCTTGTATGCGAGACAGCAAAAGAGACACAGATGTATAGAACAGACTTGTGGACTCTGTGGGAGAGGGAGAGTGTGGAATGATTTGGGAGAATTGCATTGAAACATATATAATATCATGTAAGAAACGAATCACCAGTCTAGGTTCAATGTAGGATACAGGATGCTTGGGGCTGGTGCACTGGGATGACCCAGATGGTATGGGGAGGGAGGTGGGATGGGGGTCCAGGATGGGGAACTCATGTATACCTGTGGTGGATTCATGTTGATGTATGGCAAAACCAATACAGTATTATAAAGTAAAATAAAGTAAAAGAAAAAAAATAAAAAAAATAGAACAAGGTGTCAAGTGGGGATTAAAGCAATGAAAATAAAACCAACTAATATGTTGAGAGGAAAAGAAAGAAAGAATAGATATGCAAAGTTAAATAGAGGTAGATAAAGAAGATTTATATGCAGTAAAGATTAACTGCTAGGGGAAAAGAACAGTAGGAAAACCAAACAAATGAATAAAGGTGGAAAAAAAATAAGCCTTTAAAATTAAAATTTAAAAAGAAAAAAGAAAGAAGGAAGGAAGAAGAAAGAGAAAAATAAAAGGAAAACTCCACAGAATTGCAAAAGCCCAACATCTGGTGATGGACATCCAGGTTGCTTTCATGTCCTGGCTATTATAAACAGTTCTGCAATCAAAACAAAACTTTGGGCTTTAGTTTGTGCTTTAGTTAGTTTTGTTCTTAACTGGTAGATATAATTTTTTATTTCCTTTGTCCACCTTGTCAATCTACTGTACTTAACTTTTGTTGGACTGTTTTGATCTTGCTTATGGGTGTATATGTATATGTGCATACATATACATAGAAGCAGGGGTTTATAAATTGTGACAGAAATACACATATACATATACACCCATAAGCAAAATCAAAACAGTCCAACAAAAATAAAGCATAATAGACTCACCTGGCAAACAAAGCAAGTCAAAAATTATATCTACCAGTTAAGAACAAAACTAACTAAAGCACAAACTGGAAAACAAAACTAGAGCAAGGTGGGAAGTGGGAAATAAAACAATAAAAACAAAACTAAGAAATATTTTAAGAGGAAAGGAAAGAAAGAATGGATATACAAAGTCAAATAGAGGTAGATAAAGAAGATTTATATACATTAAAAATTAACTGCAAGGGAAAATAACAGTAGGAAAGGCAAACAAAGGAAAAAATGTAGAAAAAATAATAGGTTTAAAAAAATTAGAAATTAAAGCATTTTAAAAAGAGAATAAAATTAAGAAGGAAAAAAAAGGAAAATTCCGCAGAACTGCAAAAGCCCAACACAGAGGCAGAGATTTATAACAACAATAAAAAATGTGACAGAAAAAAAATAATAAAGCTCAAAAGCTTAATTAAATTTCATAGTGCCAATAAAATCAAGAACTACAATGGGGTGTTGGGGATGGGGAGAGGAATAAAGAAAGAAGTAAAAAAAAAAAAAACATTCAAAATAATCTACAGAACAAGTCAAAGTATAAGAATAACAAATGTTTTTCCTGAGTCACTTCTGTCAGAGTCCTTTCCCTTGTTGAGAGTCACAGTCCATCTCACCTCCCTAGGATGCCCTCCAACACTGTGCTGGTCTCTGGACCTGCTGTGAGGGCAGCTCAGATTCTAATCTGATCCTACTCCTTTGTGTCCTTGCCTCCAATGTCCACAGCTATCAGAACTAGTGTGTTTTCTTTTGTGGGAGCTCTCAATGTCTTCCTAGTTGATAGTGAGGATTTAATCTGCAGCTTGTACAGCTGGTAGGAGGGTTTTAAGTCTTCTTCCTTAGCCATCTGCCCTTGGGGTTCAATTGTGGTTTTATTTCCACCTCTGCATGTGGGTCGTTCACTGGGGTTTGCTGCTGAGGCTGCCTTGGAGGACTTGGGTCTGCCCCAGTGAGGGCCAGGTGTAGAGATGGTGCAACTGCTTGGGTCGCAGCTGTTCTGGAGGTACCAGGTACGCAAGGGAGTTTGTGGCTAGGGCAGCAGGAAATATAGTGCTCTAGAAGGGTATGGTAAGCAGTATTGGTCAATACACTCCAGTATTCTTGCCTGGAGAATTCCCCTCCCTGACAGAGAAGCCTGGCAGGCTAAAGTCCACATGGTCGCAAAAAGTTGGACATGACCAAAGCAACCCTGTGTGCATGGGTACAAGACATTTTTGTCTGTGGCAGCTCTGCCCCAGTGACGATTGAGTGTGAAAGTGTCTTAGCTGCTTGGCTTGCGGGGACTTTGGTGGCCCCAAGTGTGCAGGGACATGGACTGCCTCCACTGCAGGAGTTATGGCCCTCTCAGAGGTTTGTTTGTTTGTTTATTTGTTTGTTTTAGCCTCTTGTACATGGTGATCGGAAGGCCTCTTTGGCCAATTTTCTCTGTTGGGAAACCCATTCAGGTATTTAGAGGGCTCCATTGCCTGCAGACCTTTTCTGTTGTTTGGCACATCAAGCACATAGAGGGTCCTCCCTGGCTGGGGTCCTACTCTGAACTTCAGTGCTTCAGGCACTTGATAGGCCAGCCTCTCTAATGTTCAGCTTCCAATGTTCGCCTGTGGGAAGAGAGAGGCTATATGGTGATGGCTCCACTTCCTACACATGACTCAGCAGTATCGCCTTGCTTCCATGACTGCCTGGCTTTCCTCCATAGGCATTTCCCTCCACAATCTCCTCCCTCACATCACCTTGATCCTTCTCTCCACAGTCAACAGCAGCCCTCACCCTAAGATTACTCCACAGTCCCTAAACACCAGTTCCCAGCTGCTGCACCTTCTAGGGGACCTGCATTCTTGTCTGGGCTGCAGCAAGGACTGTCTGATTCTCACTCCATTCAGGTTGCCACAGATCACTTCTTTCACTCTCAGCCTTAAATGTTTCTCCTCTGACTCAGACAATTGTCCTGATGTGGGGACTGGAGCCCTGCTTCAGTTCCCCCCCTGCTGACGGCAGGTCAAGTCCTACTAACACTCCTGGTTTTCACCCTAGTTCCTTTATCCTACCAAGTTTTGCATGGGTCTATATAATTTTTTCTGCTCGTCAGGTACTCCTGTCTGTTCTTAGCTGGTGTTCTGCATGCACTTCTGTGTCTGAAGGTGTGTTCCTGATGCATCTGTGGAGAGAGATGTACGCCACATCCACCTACTCCTCTACCATCTTGTTCCTGATCCTTTTCTCATCCTTAACAATGATTTTGTTTTAAAGTCAATTTTTTTTCTGATATAAACATGGATAGCCTCATTCTTCTTTTGACTGTATTCCTTGGATATATCTTTGCTGTAACCAGCTTTCACAATGCCCCTCAATGGTCCCTGTTGTCTAGTAATCATATCCTTGAATAGTTCCCTCTCATAATAAATAGGGCTAAACTGCATAATCACCAGGATGTTGCCCAAATGGCTCTGTGTTGCTTCAGACCCAGGTTACAAAAGGCACCATGGCTTCTTGGATCAGCTCTACTGAAAGAAGCTAGATACATTGTTAGGGTACCAGGACTACAAGAGGTCCCTCAGCCTCAAACAGGCCTTGAGGTGACTGGGGTTCTAGCCTACATCTTGACTGAAATCTCTTGGGAAACCCTGAGTCAGAAAGGCAGTTAAGCACTTCTAAATTTCTGATCTATTAAAAAAAATGAAATAATGATTGTTCACTATAAGCCATTAAATTTTGAGGGAATTTTCTATGTAGCAATAAATGCATATTGATAGATACATAGAGAGATAATAGATAGATAGTACAAAATAAGTGTATCATTTAAATTAGCTTTCCTATGTTCTTGTACTAGGGATAAATAGTGCATAGAAATATTTAAAAACTCAATCCTTTGTTCTCTTTTTAATTAGGAAGTTTATTGATTTACTATGATTATTATTTATACCATTTGGTTTTTAAAAAAATATCCCACTTTTTAATGCTCCTTTTCTTTTTCCTCCATTTTAAATAATTGGCTAAGTTTTTTCTTATTTCATTTTTCTTTCTATAGTGTTCAGTTCAGTTCAGTCACTCGGTTGTGTCTGACTTTTTGCGACCCCATGAATCGCAGCACGCCAGGCCTCCCTGTCTATCACCAAATCCCGGAGTTCACTAAGACTCACGTCCATCGAATCAGTGATGCCATCCAGCCATCTCATCCTCTGTCATCCCCTTCTCCTCCTGCCCCCAATGCCTCCCAGCATCAGAGTATTTTCTAGTGAGTCAACTCTTCCCATGAGGTGGCCAAAGTACTGGAGTTTCAGCTTTAGCATCATTCCTATCAAAGAAATCCCCCGGCTGATCTCCTTCAGAATGGACTGGTTGGATCTCCTTGCAGTTCAAGGGACTCTCAAGAGTCTTCTCCAGCACCACAGTTCAAAAGCATCAGTTCTTCACCACTCAGCTTTCTTCACAGTCCAACTCTCACATCCATACATGACCACAGGAAAAACCATAGCCTTGACTAGATGGACCTTAGTCGGCAGAGTAATGTCTCTGCTTTTGAATATGCTCTCTAGGTTGGTCATAACTTTTCTTCCAAGGAGTAAGCGTCTTTTAATTTCATGGCTGCAATCACCATCTGCAGTGATTTTGGAGCCCCCCAAAATAAAGTCTGACATGTTTCCACTGTTTCCCCATCTATTTGCCATGAAGTGATGGGACCAGGTGCCATGATCTTTGTTTTCTGAATGTTGAGCTTTAAGCCAACTTTTTCACTCTCCTCTTTCACTTTCATCAAGAGGCTTCTTAGCTTCTCTTCAGTTTCTGCCAGAAGGGTTGTGTCATCTGCATATCTGAGGTTATTGATATTTCTCCTGGCAATCTTGACCCAGCTTGTGCTTCTTCCATCCCAGCGTTTCTCATGATGTACTCTGCATAGAAGTTAAACAGGCAGGGTGACAATATACAGCCTTGACATACTCCTTTTCCAATTTGGAACCAGTCTGTTGTTCCATGTCCAGTTCTAACTGTTGCTTCCTGACCTGCATACAGATTTCTCAAGAGGCAGGTTAGGTGGTCTGGTATTTCCATCTCTTTCAGAATTTTCCACAGTTGATTGTGATCCACGCAGTCAAAAGCTTTGGCATAGTCAATAAAGCAGAAATAGATGTTTTTTTGGAACTCTCTTGCTTTTTCCATGATCCAGCGGATGTTGGCAATTTGAGCTCTGGTTCCTCTGCCTTTTCTAAAACCAGCTTGAACATCAGGGAGTTCATGATTCACATATTGCTGAAGCCTGGCTTGGAGAATTCTGAGCATTACTTAACTAGCATGTCAGATGAGTTCAATTGTGCGGTAGTTTGAGCATTCTTTGGCATTGCCTTTCTTTTGATTGGAATGAAAACTGACCTTTTCCAGTCCTGTAGCCACTGCTGAGTTTCCAAATTTGCTGGCATATTGAGGGCAGCACTTTCACAGCATCATTTTTCAGGATTTGAAATAGCTCAACTGGAATTCCATCACCTCCACTAGTTTGTAGTGATGCTTTCTAAGGCCTGCTTGACTTCACATTCCAAGATGACTGACTCTAGATTAGTGTTCACATCATCATGATTATCTGGGTCGTGAAGATCTTTTTTGTACAGTTCTTCTGTGTATTCTTGCCACCTCTTCTTAATATCTTCTGCTTCTGTTAGGTCCAGAAAATTTCTGTCCTTTATCGAGCCCATCTTTGCATATGTTCCCTTGGTATCTCTAATTTTCTTGAAGAGATCTCTAGTCTTTCCCATTATGTTGTTTTCCTCTATTTCTTTTCATTGATCGCTGAAGAAGGCTTTCTTATTTCTTCTTGCTATTCTCTGGAACTCTGCATTCAGATGCTTATAGCTTTCATTTTCTCCTTTGCTTTTCACCTCTCTTCTTTTCACAGCTATTTGTAAGGCCTTCCCAGACAGCCATTTTGCTTTTTTGCATTTCTTTTCCATGGGGATGGTCTGGATCCCTGTCTCCTGTACAATGTCATGAACCTCATTCCATAGTTCATCAGGCACTCTATCTATCAGATCTAGGCCCTTAAATCTATTTCTCACTCCCACTGTATAATCATAAGGGATTTGATTTAGGTCATACCTGAATGGTCTAGCGGTTTTCCCTACTTTCTTCAATTTGAGTCTGAATTTGGTAATAAGGAGTTCATGATCTGAGCCACGGTCAGCTCCTGGTCTTGTTTTTGTTTACTGCATAAAGCTTCTCCATCTTTGACTGCAAAGAATATAATCAATCTGATTTTGGTGTTGACCATCTGGTGATGTCCATGTGTAGAGTCTTCTCTTGTGTTGTTGGAAGAGAGTGTTTGCTATGACCAGTGCATCTTCTTGGCAAAACTATGAGTCTTTGCCCTGCTTCATTGCACATTCCAAGGCCAAATATGCCTGTTACGCCAGGTATTTCTTGACTTCCTACTTTTGCATTCCAGTCCCATAGAATGAAAAGAACATCTTTTGGGGGTGTTAGTTCTAAAAGGTCTTGTAGGTCTTCATAAAACCGTTCAACTTCAGCTTCTTCAGTGTTACTGATTGGGGCATAGACGTGGATAACTGTGATATTGAATGGTTTGCCTTGGAGACGAACAGAGATCATTCTGTCGTTTTTGAGATTGCATCCAAGTACTGCATTTCGGACTCTTTTGTTGACCATGATGGCTACTCCATTTCTTCTGAGGGATTCCTGCCCGCAGTAGTAGATATATTGGTCATCTGAGTTAAATTCACCCATTCCAGTCCATTTTAGTTCACTGATTCCTAGAATGTCGACGTTCACCCTTGCCATCTCTTGTTTGACTGCTTCCAATTTGCCTTGATTCATGGACCCGACATTCCAGGTTCCTATGCAATATTGCTCTTTACAGCATCAGATCTTGCTTCTATCACCAGTCACATCCACAGCTGGATATTGTTTTTGCTTTGGCTCTACCCCTTCATTCTTTCTGGAGTTATTTCTCCACTGATCTCCAGTAGCATATTGGGCACCTAATGACTTGGGGAGTTCCTCTTTTGGTATCCTGTCACTTTGCCTTTTCATACTGTTCATGCGGTTCTCAAGGCAAGAATATTGAAGTGGCTTGCCATTCCCTTCTCCAGTGGATACTTGGATGCAGTCTCACAATGACAGTATGATCTCTATTCGTTTCCAAAGCAAATCATTCAATATGACAATAATCTAAGTCTATGCCCAAACCAGTAGTTCTGAAGAAGCTAAAGTTGAACAGTTCTATGAAGACCTGAAACTCATGCTAGAATGAACACTCCTAAAAATTGTCTGTCTCATTATAATGGGACTAGAATACAAAAGTAAGAAGTGAAGAAATACCTGCAGTAATCAGGAAATTTGGCCTTGGGGTACAGAATGAAGCAGCGAAAAGGCTCATAGAGTTTTGCCAAGAGAACGTGCTGGTCATAACAAACACCCTCTGCCAATAACACAGGAGAAGACTCTACACTTGGACATCACCATATGGTCAATACCAAAAACAGGTTAACCATGTTTTTTGCAGCCAAAGATGGAGAAGCTCTCTGCAGCCAGCAAAAACAAGACTAGGTATTGACTGTTGACTCAGATCGTGAACTTCTTATTGCAAAATTCAGACTTAAATTGAAGAAATTTTGGGAAAACCACTAGACTATTCAGGTATGACCTAAATCAAATCCCTTACGATTATATAGTGGAATTGAGAAATAGATTCAAGGGATTAGATCTGATAGACAGAGTCGCTGAAGAAACTATGAATGGAGATTAATGACATTGTACAGGAGGCAGGGATCAAGATGATCCCCAAGAAAAAGAAATGCAAAAAGGCAAAACGGTTGTCTGAGGAGACCTTACAAATAGCTGTGAAAAGAAGAGATGCAAAGGCAAAGGAGTAAACGAAAGATATATGCACTTGAATGCAGAGTTCCAACGAATAGCAAGGAGAGACAAGAATGCCTTCCTCAGTGATCAATGCAAAGAAAGAGAGGACAACAAAAGAATGGGAAAGACTAGAGATCTCTTCAGGAAAACTAGAGATACCAAGGGAATATTTCAGGCAAAGATGGGCACAATAAAAGGAAAAAAAAATGGTATGGACCTAACAGAAGCAGAAGATATTAAGAAGAGGTGGCAAGAATACACAGAAGGACTGTACAGAAAAGATCTTCATGACCCAGATAATCATGATGGTATGATCACTCACTTAGAGCCAGATATCCCAGAAAGCAGAGTTAAATGGGCCTTAGGAAGCATCACTATGAACAAAGCTAGTGGAGATTATGGAATTCCAGTTGAGCTATTTCAAATCCTTAAAGATGATGCTATGAAAGTGCCACACTCAATATGCCAGGAAATTTAGAAAACTCAGTGGTGGCTACAGGACTGGAAAAGGTCAGTTTTCATTGCAATCCCAAAGAAGGGCAATGCCAAAGAATGTTCAAACTACTGCAATTGCCCTCATCTCACACACTATCAAAGTAATACTCATTCTCCAAGCCAGGCTTTAACAGTATGTTAACCATGAACTTCTAGATGTTCAAGCTGGATTTAGAAAAGGCAGAGGAACCAGAGATCAAATAGCCAACTCCATTAAATCATCAAAAAAGCAAGAGAGTTCCAGAAAAAACATCTACTTCTGTTTTATTGACTACGCCAAATCCTTTGACTGTGTGCATCACAACAACCTGTGGAAAATTCTTAAAGAGATGGGAATACAAGACCACCTGACCTGCCTCTTGAGAAATCTGTATGCAGGTCAGGAAGCAACAGTTAGAACTGGACATGGAACAACAGACTGGCTCCAAATTGGAAAGAGTACATCAAGGCTGTATATTGTTATCTGCTTGTTTAACTTCTATGCAAAGTACACATCATGAGAGACACTGGGCTAGATGAAACACAAGCCAAAATTAAAATTGCTGGGAGAAATATCATTAACCTCAGATATGCATGCAGATGACATCACCCTTATGGCAGAAAGTGAAGAACTGAAGACCCTCTTGAGGAAAATGAAAGAGGAGAGTGAAAAATTTGACTTAAAGCTCAACATTCAGAAAACTAAGATCATGGCATTTGGTCCTATCACTTCGTGGCGAATAGATGGGGAAAGAGTGGAAACTGTGAAAGACTTTATTTTGGGGACTCCAAAATCACTGCATATGGTGACTGCAGCCATGAAATTAAAAGATGCTTACTCCTTGGAAGAAAAGTTATGACCAACCTAGACATCATATTGAAAAGCAGAGACATTACTTTGCCAACTGAGGTCTGAATAGTCAAAGCTATGGTTTCTCTGTAGTCATATATGGGTGTGAGAGTTGGACTATAAAGAAAGCTGAGCATTAAAGAGTTGATGGTTTTGAACTGTGGTGTTGGAGAAGACTCTTGAGAGTCCCTTGGCCTACAAGGAAATCCAACCAGTCCATCCTAAAAGAAATCAATCCTGAATACTCTTTGGAAGGACTGATGCTGACATTGAAACTCCAATATTTTGGCCACCTGATGTGAAGAACTGACTCATTAGAAAAGAACCTGGTGTTGGGAAGCTGAAGGCAGGAAGAGAAGGGGATGACAGAGGATGGGATGGTTGGATGGCATCACTGACTCAATGGACATGAGTTTAAATAAACTCTGGGGGTTTGTGATGGACAGGGAGTCCTGGAGTCACAAAGAGTTGGACACGACTGAGAGACTGAACTAAACTGAACAGGGGAAAGTGGAAATTAAAATGCAGATGCAGTTAAAATTGCTAATCAGCAGATAGGGAAATTATCCTGATTATGTGAGCTCAATATTATCACAAGGATCACCAAATGTGGGAAAGAGAGGCAGGAAAAAATGTCAAGAGAAAGAGATGTGGCAATAAAAGCAGGATCAGAGACCTGCGACATGATTGAAAGACGACCATGATCTAAGGAATTTAACTGGTCTCTAGAAGCTGGAAAGGAAACATGTAGATTCACTTCTTGAAGTCCCAGAAAGGAAGAGCCTTGCCAACGCCCTAATTTTATGACACCTAGACTCTCGGAGTTTGTGTTGTTTCAAGATACTAGTTTTGTGGTTATTTGTTATGGCAGCATTAGAAAACTAACACATAACTATTTATTAATATATTCCATATCTGACTATTTCAATAATTGAAGTCCCTAAAAATGAGACAATTGTTTTCCATATATGACCTTATTCTTGATGATACTTATGTTTTCAATTACATTTTAAATATTAATTTGCATGAATTCTCTGGATCTCAATGAAAATGTTTTCCTCTACTTCTACCAGAGATCTAGGGGCAATAAAGTCCAGGAAATAAATTTAATTTTTCAGGATAAGTGATTTTTTTATGTACAGATGCAGTTATCAAATATTTCTTTAAAGGAAAAACAGTATATTAAACATGTACATCATTTGAAAAAAAATTTTTTTAACTCCCTGTTCCAGTTTCCATATTAAAAGGGTCAGGGGTAAAATTGAAAACAAAAAATATTTGTTTCTCTTCAACTGTAAGCTTCAATGCAAGCAAGATTAAGGACTGTAATATTTATCTATAACATGTTTACATATGCCAAAAGGAAAACTTGATTGAATTGAAAATCAGAGTAAATTGACCCTGTATATATTATTTACTTCAAGGCTTTTTTGTGTCCTTATATTTCTTTCTTAGTTAGGACTTAATTCTGTAAGACTTGGTTGTATAAACTATAGATACCAATTTATTCAACTTTAGCCAGTTGTTTTCATTTATACTTCCATGAGATTTAGAGAGTAGAAAGTAAAACTTGAAAAGCAATATGAATAGATAAGTTTTGCCATGACAGTCAAAACCATCTGCAAGAAAAAAATGAAAAAAGGCCAGACGGTTGTCTGTGGAGGCCTTACAAACAGCTGAGAAAAGAAAAGCAAAAGGCAAAGGAAAAAAAGAAAGATATACCCATCTAAATGGAGAGGTCTAAAGAATAGCAAGGAGAGATGAGAAAGCCTTCCTAAGTGATCAATGCAAAGAAATAGAGGAAAGCAATAGAATGGGAAAAACTAGAGATCTCTTCAAGAAATCAGAGAAACCAAAGGGAGATTTCATGCAAAGATGGGCACAATAAAGGACAGAAACGGTATGGACCTAACAGAAGCAGAAGATATTAAGAAGAGTTGGCAAAAATACACAAAAAACTATACAAAACATCTTAATGACCCAGATTACTGCAATGGTGTGATCACTCACCTAACGCCAGATATCCTGGAGTGTGAAGTCAAGTAGGTCTTTGGAAATGTCACTATGAATAAAGCTAGTGGAGATGATGGAATTCCAGTTGAGTTATTTCAAATCCTAAAAGATGATGCTGTGAAAACACTTCAGTCAATATGCCAGCAAAGTTGGAAAACTCAGCAATGGCCACAGGACTGGAAAAGGTGAGTTTTCATTTCAATCCCAAAGAAAGGCAATACCAAAAAATGTTAAAACTACCACATAATTGCACTCAGTTCACAAACTAGCAAAGTAATTCTCAAAATTCTCCAAGCTAGAATTCAACAGTACAAGACATGAGAACTTCCAGATGTTCAAGCTGTATTTAGAAAAGGCAGAGGAACCAGAGATCAAATTGTCAGCATTCATTGGATCATAGAAAAAGCAAGCTAATTCCAGAGAAACAGCTACTTCTGCTTCTTTGATTTTGCCTTTGACTGTGTGAATCACAACAAGCTGTGGAAAATTCTTCAAGAGATGGAAATAGCAGACCACCCCACCAGCCTCCTGAGAAACCTATATGCATGTCAAGAAGTAACAGAACCAGACTTGGAACTGTGGATTGGTTCCAAATTCAGAAAGGAGTACATGAAGGCTGTATGCTGAACTGAACTGAACCGTAAACTTGGATAAAACACCTGAAAGGAAGAATTTTAATTTCAATGATGTACATCAGATTATATTATCTCTGGTTTTCACCAATCCAAGTTATTCATGTACCTTTTCTTCACAAATAAGTAGAAATATTTGCATTTCATATCAACTGATCTTCTAACTCTGTTTAATTGCCCCAAGGGAAACACATTAAAATTGTCAAGACTATCTCTTTTGTTTAGACTATGAGTTCAAATTGTGGGAATCTCTCAGAAATAATTTGCAAGTGCGTAAGATAGGACTTATTTATTTTAAAGTACATGAATTGATTCTATTATAAGGTCAACATTAGTCTCCTCACCAGTGACTAATTCAGTAATGGCCAGTTTAACTCTATCTTGCCAATAAGACAGGAAGGCTTAGGAGAAAGTCACATGAAAAGCCATTCCTCTGACATTTTCCTTTTCAGCAGAGATACTTGGAATTGCTGCAGGCCCTTTTCCAGAACATTATGGTGAAGTTAAGAGTCAAGATATCAGAACCAAGAATTGAAAAAGCTGTGATCTTTGATGACCTTTGTTGTTGCTCAGTAACTAAGTTATGTTCAACTCTTTACAGCCAACTTCATCTTCTTGATTTTTCTTAGCTCTTGACTAAGATGTGCATCCCTGTCTTTCCTGAAACTTTCCTTCGGTCTGTTCATGGGGCAGTGTGTTTTTTGTTTTGTTTGTTTGTTTGTTTTCACTCCTTACACTGCTGAGATTGCTCATTTCTGTTCAGTTGGAATTTCCTGATCTTTCCTTCTCCTACAGACATGGATGCCCTAAGTCTTCTCTTTATCCCTCTATTGTCTTAATTTTCTGACAGTATCTTCTTTGTCACACACATTCTTTTATTTCAGAGATGTATAGAGAAACAAGCAATACATCTGTGAGTCTTTGATTTATTTCCTGGGAAATAGTGGCAATGGCTATTGATACATGAATCCTTCAGAAGACTGTATTACATCCCTGAGGCTAACATATAATTACACTAGAGGAGTTAAACCTATCTAAATTCATTAGTGAACACTATTCTGATGGATGGAATTTTCTAAAAACCTAAACTATCACATGATAGTCTTAAAATCTAATTTTATTTTCTGGGACATTTTCTGGTATGATGCATGACCCAGTCAGTTCAGTCACTCAGTCATGTCTGACTCTTTATGACCAATGGGACTGCAGCATGCCAGGTTTCCCTGTCCATCACCAACTCCTAGACCATACTCAAACTCATCTCTATCAATTAAGTGATGTCATCCAACCATCTCATCCTCTGTCATCCCCTTCTCCTCCTGCCTTCAATCTTTCCCAGCATCAAGGTCTTTTCCAATGCATCAGCTGTTAACATCAGGTGGCCAAAGTATTGGAGTTTCAGTTTCAGCATCAATCCTTCCAATGAATATTCAGGACTGATTTCCTTTAGGATTGACTGCTTTGATCTCCTTGCAGTCCAAGGGACTATCAAGAATCTTCTCCAACACCACAGTTCAAAAGCACCAATTTTGGGGGTCTCAGCTTTCTTTATAGTCCAACTCTCACATGCATACATGACTACTGGAAAATAACATAGCTTTGACTAGATGGACCTTTGTTGGCAAAGTAATGTCTCTTCTTTTTAATGTGCTATCTAGGTTGGTCATAGATTTTCTTCCAAGGAGCAAGCATCTTTTAATTTCCTAGTTTCAGTCACCATCTTCAGTGATTTTTGAGCCTACAAAAATAAAGTCTCTCACTGTTTCAACTGTTTCCACATATATTTGCCATCAAGTGATGGGACCAGATGCCATGATCTTAGTTTTCATTGAATGTTGAGTTTTGGGCCAACTTTTATACTATCCTCTTTCATTTTCATCAAGAGGATCCTTAGTTCTTCTTCGCTTTCTGCCATAAGGGTGGTGTCACCTGTGTGTCCGAGGTTATTGATATTTCTCCCAACAATCTTGTTGGCTTCCCTTGTACCTCAGTTGGTAAAAAAATCTCCCTGCAATGCAAGAAACCCAGGTTTGATTCCTGGGTTGAGAAGATTCCCTGGAGAAGAAAATGGCAACATGCTCCAGTATTCTTGCATGGAGAATCCCATGGGCAGAGAAGCATCGCAGGCTATAGTTGATGGGGTCGCAAGAGTCAGACACGATTTAGCGACAAAACCACCACAACCACTGACTCACTTGATTTCAGCTTGTGCTTTATCCAGTCCAGCATTTCGCATGATATTCTCTACATACAACTTAAATAAGCAGGGTGACAATATGTATCCTTGACATTCTCCTTTCCCAATTTGGAACCAGTCTGTTATACCATGTCCAGTACTATGTGTTGATTCTTGACCTGTATGTAGATTTCCCAGGAGGCAGGTAAGGTGGTCTGGTATTCTCATCTCAAGGAGAAACTACCACAGTTTGTTGTGATCCACACAGTCAAAGGCTTTGACATAGACAATAAATCAGAAATAGATGTTTTTCTGAAGCTCTTGTCCTTTTTTGATGATCCAATAGATGTTGGTAATTTGATCTCTGGTTCCTCTGCCTTTTCTAAGCCCAACTTGAACATCTGGAAGTTCATGATTAACATACTGTTGAAGCCTGGCTTGGAGAAATTTGAGCATTACTTTGATAGTGTGTGAGATGAGTGCAATTGTGTGGTAGTTTGAACATGCTTTGGCAATGCCTCTGTTTGGGATTGGAATGAAACCTGATCTTTTCCGGTCCTGTGGCCACTGCTGACTTTTCGAAGTTTCCTGGCATACTGAGTGTGGCACTCTCACAGCAACGTCTTTTAGGATTTGAAATAGCTCAACTGGAATTCCATAATCTCCACTAGCTTTGTTCATAGAGATGCTTCCTAAGGCCCACTTGATTTCGCTTTCCAGGATGTCTGGCTCTAGGAGGGTGACCACACCATCGTGGTTATCTGGGTCATGAAGATCTTTTTTGTATAGCTCTTCTGTTTATTTTTGCCACCTCTTCTTAATATCCTCTGCTTCTGTTATGTCCATACCATTTTTTTTCCTTTATTGTGCCCATCTTTGCATGAAATGTTCCCTTGGTATCTCTAGTTTTCTTGAAGAGATCTCTAGTCTTTCCCATTCTGTTCTTTTCCTCTGTTTCTTTGCCCTGTTCACTGAGGAAACATTTCTTGTCTCTCATTGCTATTCTTTGGAACTCTGCATTCAAATGGGTATATCTTTCATTCATTCCTTTACCTTTTGCTTTTCTTCCTTTCCCAGCTGTTTGTAAGGTCTCTTCAGACAATTGTTTTGCCTTTTTGCATTTCTTTTTCTTGGGAGTGATCTTGATCCCTGCCTCCTGAACAATGTCACCAACCTCCGTCCAAAGTTCTTCAGGGACTCTGTCAGATCTAATCCCTTGAATCTATTTTCATTTCCACTCTACAATCATAAGGGATTTTTATTTAGGTCATAACTGAATTGTCTATTGGCTTTCCCTACTTTCTTTAAGTCTGAATTTTGCAATAAGTAGCTCATGATCTGATCCACAGTCAGCTCCTGGTCTTGTTTTTGCTTACGGTACAGAGCTTCTCCATTTTTTTGGCAAAGAATATAATCAATCTGATTTTGATATTGATCATCTGATGATGTCCATGTGTAGAGTCTTCTCTTGTGTTGTTGGAAGCGGCTCTTGGCTATGACCAGTACATTCTCTTGGCAAATTCTATTAGCCTTTGCCCTGCTTCATTTTGTACTCCAAGGTCATATTTGCCTGTTACTCCAGGTATCTCTTTACTTCTTACTTTTGCATTCCAGTCCCCTATAATGAAATGGATATCTTTTTTGGGTGTTAGTTCTAGAAGGTCTTATAGGTCTTCATGGAACTGTTCAACTTCAGCTTCTTCAACATTACTGTTCAAAGCATAGACTTGGATAGACTTAGATTATTGTCATATTGAATGGTTTGCTTCAGAAATGAACAGAGATCATACTGTCTTTTGTGAGATTGCATCCAAGTATATATTTCAGACTCTTTTTCTAACTATGAGGGCTACTCCATTTCTTCTAAGGGATTCTTGCCCACAGTAGTATATAATAGTCTTCTGAGTTAAATTCACCATTCTAGTCCATTTTAGCTCACAGATTACTAAAATATTGATATTTACTCTTGCCATGGCCTGTTTAACCACTTCTAATTCGCCTTGATTCATGGACCTAACATTCTAGTTTCCTATGCAGTATTTTTCTTTACAGCATCAGACTTCACTTCCATCACCAGTCACATCAACAACTGAGTGTTGTTTTTGCTTTGGCTCTGTCTCATCATTCTTTCTGGAGTTATTTCTCAACCTGGGGAGTTCATCTTTCAGTGCCATATCTTTTTGCCTTTTCATACTGTTCATGGGCTTCTCAAGGCAAGAACACTGAAGTGGTTTTCCATTCCCTTCTGCAGTGGACCACATTGTGTCAGAACTCTCCACCATGACCCCCGTCCATCTTGGCTGGCCCTATGTGGCATGGCTCATAGTTTCCTGAGTTAGACAAGGCTGTGGTTATGTGATCAGTTTCATTAGTTTTATGTGATTGTGATTTTATCCCTCTGATGGATACGGATAAGAGGCTTATGGAAGCTTCCTGATGGGAAAGGCTTTCTGTGGAGAAATGGTCTTTTTTCACTTCTCTGGTAGCTCTGTTGGTGTGATACATGATTAGTAATTTTTATAAGCATTATATTCAACAGTAAGAAATAGTATTGATATTGGCAAAATTTAATATGTACTATTTTAGTACTTTGAGATCTAAACATACTGTTCTATGTTTGAGATTAGATATGAATCCAGGGACTATTAGGTTTAGGTAGAAAAGGAACCAAAATCTAAGTTAACAATTTTATAGTGCTTGCAGCAACAACATGCATCCTGGGAGACAATGAAAGCTTCTATAAAACTTTGCTTGTTTTCTGTTTCTCTATTGGAATCCAATTAACATTTTTTAAAAAATATTAAGTATTTTAGATGAAGTAAAATCCTACTCATGGAACATTTTCTATTTTTTGAAATCACTTATTGTGATTCACCATATTCACACACACACTGCCCAGACAAGATGATCTTTTAAAGAGCCCCTAGAGAAAAATGCTTTAGAACTTACTTTTGGTGACTTATTCCCCATAGGAAATAATTTCTCATCTAATCTGAACATTTCATACTAGGCTTAAACGTTCTATTTCACTCTGTTTTCACTGACAATATCTATAAAGGAACATGCAAAACCATTTTCTTAAAATTATTCCTTGACAAGTTTATTTATTCTAACTCATCTTTTAAAAATTGATCATAAATCATTCCGGAGATACTGAAATGTTTTCCAATTTAGGTTCACTTTCATCTAAATTTTTAAAATTATATTATATGGAATTCACTTTTACTAATATACAGTTCAGAACATCCTATATTGTATTTATTTAAATATACATGATTATGAAATATATGCATTTAGTTACACTAACAAAAAGTACTTTTTGAGCATACCCTCCATCAAATTTACACTAGTAACAACAACAAAAAAAGATTGTCTACATTTTTTTCTTTCAATTTTTTTTTTTTTAGTTCTTTTCAACTTCCTGACTTTTGTGGCTGTTGCAACTCTTAAGCAAGATTATCACAGTGTAACATAAATAAGAGATTAACTTTACAATCACCCTCCATTCACCATAAAACTCCTTGGCCTACTTAAGTCCAGTAGGGTCAGCGTTTTCTTTGGACAGCTTGAGTCTTTGGCTGTAGTAACATGGGGCTCACGCCATGGAATACTGTCAGCACAAGGGATATCCTTTGGAAAACAAGGCAAACTAACCCTCCTTTTTGCATACAAAAGTAGGGAAACTATCATTCCTTAATTTATTAGTGTCAAAGAGTCTAAAGAATTTGTAAGGACCCAGCTAATTAACCATTGTGTTGTAATCATAATCAAGATTTCCAAAGTACTTTTTGTGCCAGGTAGTACATAGGTTTCACAAAAGACAATTTCTGCTGACAAATTTTCTTCCAGCCCTGTGTCTCAGGTCTCAACAGTTGATCTCTTTGTGCCAAAGACTTCTGATTAATTAGGAAAATTCAACAAGTCGTTATGAAAATAACTCTCCAAGTCATTTAGCTACAAGGTAGTGTTTTCCTGTTATATTTCAAGTAAACAAAAGGATATTGGTTGATTGTTGGAAGGGAGTTGATTATAACCTTTTGGCTTTAAATAATGAGCCTGTATCTTAATTCCATTTAGTGGTTTGGAATTCCAACTATAGAGTTCATTAGGGAAGCAGAGGAAGTAAACACATGAAAAATAGGGAAGGAGGCCCACTGAATCTCTATCCACTTCCTTTCCCTAACATTAACTTGCAGGTGGACTAAATCCATAGCCACTTCTAAATAGCACAAACTAACTTTTAGATGTCCCCATGCTATTTTTTAGCAAAGAAGCTGGCTATGCATGTGCTTAAATAAATTGACAAGGGGAGCAGTGCTGAGAGATTTTGGACTACACATGAGTAGAATTACCAAGAAGTTGATAGAGATGGATGTTTTCAGTTACAGTTTTAACTGGACATAATGGCTCCCCCACAGGAAAGCTCATGGATCCATAAACCTAGTCCTTCTCCCTTACAGGAAAAGAACTGTTTATTACTGCAGCTCATGCCACCTGCTCAGTCATCAAATGTACATTTGTTCTCTTGGGAACAGCAGGGTGGGGTAGTTACTAGAAACAGGGCTAAGAGCCAGCAGTATCCCACTTCCAAATTCTGGCTGACTCCTCTAGCGAACTCTGTCTAGTCCCCTCAATAAAGAAACTGCTGCTTGTTTAAAACCAGAGCCAGATATGCTGTGCCTTAGGAAATAGCCACACCTCACTGGGATTTCTTTGGCACAGGATGCATTCAAAATTGCCCCATCACCAGCAACTATTTATTGGACATTTTCTATTAATGCATAATAAATGAGTCAAAGAGCTTAGAGTACACCTGGCTTTATATGATGTGCTTCTGAAAGCCAAGTGTGTAATAAAATGTATTATTTTATACATGGTTTTATAAAGCACTGAATTAAAAAATATAGAATTCTTATAAGTTTATCCATCTAAGATTTCTATCAATTGAATCAGCTCTGCAGCAGCTGATTGTTAGATGTTATCCTAACTACATAAAATTAATTTTAAAGATAACCATCTGTGACAAAACAGAGCACAAATTTCCCCACTCAAAAAATCAGAATACTAATATATAGAATAAATTATTTTGTTGTTTTTAGATTAGAATTTAAAAAAAAAAAACTTGCTCTCCTTGGGACTATACATTTGTACAACAAGAATATAATGACAAAATATTCTTTCTGCCCTCTAACGTAGGTGACAACTCCTGATACCCCATAAACAGCCCAAGTGACAGAATATCTGTAGCAGTAGAATTCACTGCAGCTGACCAACTTGAAAGTTTTTGTACTATCCTTGACTGCTAGAGTTAACCAAGAGAGAAGAAAAAGTTCCAGAAATTTGGGATGTTGAAAGGATATCTAGAAATGGAAGATGAGGGAAGAGAAATACTTCTCTCACAAGCTACTAAGCATTGGAAACAATTTAGTGATTACTCCACAGATCCCAAATGTTTCAGAACTACAAAAGCTAGCAAAATCTTGAATGCATGTAAGAATTAAAGATTTTAAAATTAAAAAAATAAAAAACTAAAAAAAAAAAATAGAATGCAGACCACTTAGCATAGTCTCTTTTTGAGAACTTTGGTGTTACTTTACAGTATTAGAAAAACAAATGGCAATTGTCGCAGTGAAATACACTTACAATTTCATGAAAAGGTCACTCATGAAAAGAACCTGGGTCCTGCTAAGGTAGCTCTGGACAGTAGCACACAGCCAAGCATCTACCTACTGCTATTGAAGATCTTTTTTTTCCCCAAAATTTTTATGAAATTATTTAGCTGGAATCGAAGGTGAAAGAAAACAAAGAAGTAGAAGCACAAGACATTAGGATCTTGGATTCTGAGCGTCTAGTTTTTCTGTAACTCAATAACACTTTTGAGAACAAGACCACCATATATATACATTTACAGTACACTTGTGTTATATATATGTAATATTTTATATTTATACATTATAAACATTTATATATTATACAAATATTTATATATTATATATAAGCAAAATGTTAAGCAATTTATATACATATATATATATATATATATATATCGTGTATATATGCTTCCCTGGTGGCTCAGATGGTAAAGAATCCCCTGCAGTGTGGGAGACCTGGGTTCGATCCCTGGATTGGGAAGATCCCCTGAAGGAGGGCATGGCTCCCCACTCCAGTATTCTTGCCTGGAGAATCCCCATGGACCCAGGAGCCTGGTGGACTACAGCCCATGGGGTCTTAAAGAGTCAGACATGACCTAGTCACTAAGCACACAATACACAGATATATATGTGTATATCAATTCAGTTCAATACATATATATAAATACACACTATTTATTTATCACAGATAACTTGCTATTGATATTCTTGGCCTTCTTTCCCAATTTGGGTTACTTGTTTTTTTGTTTTTTTTTTCTTCTCAGATATCCATGGGTAGGATTTCCAAAGTTGTGTTGAATAAAAGATGCAAGGGTGAACATCCTTGGCTTGTTCTTGATCTTAGAGGAAATGCTTTCCTTTTTTTTTACCATTGAGAATAATATTTGTTGTGGGGTTTGTCATATATGGCATTTATTATATTGAGGTTGGTTCCCTATAAGCTCAATTTCTGGTAGGCTTAAATTTGGAGAGTTTTTTACCATAAATGAATGTTGAATTTTGTGCATCTATTGAGATGATCATATAGTTTGTTTTCCTGTTTCTTAATGTATTATATCACATTGGTTGATTTATGCATATTGAAGAGTTCTTGCATCCCTGGGTTAAATCTCACTTGATCATGGTATATGATTATTTTAATGAGTTGTTGGATAGTTGGTTAGCATTTTGTTGAGGATTTTTGTGTCTATGTTCATCAGAAATATTAGCCTGTAACTTTTTTTGTGTGTGATAACTTTATCTGATTTTGGTATCAGGGTGATGGAGGCCTCACAGAATGAGTTTGAGAGTACTCCCTCCTCTGAAAGTTTTTGGAATAGTTTCAAAAGACCCAGAGGGATGGTATAGGGAGGGAGGAGGGAGGGGGGTTCAGGATGGGGAACACATGTATACCTGTGGCGGATTCATGTTGATGTATGACAAAACCAATACAACACTGTAAAATAATTAACCTCCAATTCAAATAAATAAATTTATATTTTAAAAAAAGCATACCTATCAACTCTTCTCCAAATGTCTGCTTAATCTTAAAGTCCATCTGGTCCTGGACTTTACTTGGTCAGAAGATGTTTAATAAGAGTTTCAATCTTACTACTTGTGATTGGTCTGTCAATACTTTCTATTTCTTCTTAGTTCAGTATAGGAAGTTTGTATCTAAGAACTTTTCCACATTTTTGTAGGTTGTCCGTTTTATTGGCATATAGTTTCTTGTAGCAGTTTTTTAAGATTCCTTCTATATCTGTGGTGTCCTTTTGTAACTTACCTATTTTCATTTCTAGTTTTATTATTTGAATTTAATCCCTCTTTTCTTGATGAGTCTGACTCAATGTTTATCAATTCTATCTTCTCAAGGACAAGCTTTGATTTCACTCATATTTGCTATTGTTTTCTACATTTTTATTTTATTTTATTCCTACTCTTATCTTTATGATTTCTTTCCTTCTTATAACTTTGGGTTTTGCTTATCCTTCTTTCTCTAGCTGCTTTAGGTTAAGGATAGGTTGTTTATTTGAGATTTTTCGTGTTTCTTGGGGTAGAATTATACTGCTGTAAACTTCCCTCTTAGAAGTGTTTTGCTGTGTCCCATAGGTTTTGGATCATCATGCTTCTGTTGTCATTTTTCTCTATGCATATTTTATTTCCTCTTTGATTTCATCAGTGATCCACTGATTATTTAGTGGCACATTGTTTACAGAGTTTGTGTTTTTTACACATTTTTTGCTGCAATTGATTTTTTATCTCATAGATGTTTGATAGTATTTCAATTTGTTAAATTAACAATCCTTAATTTGTGACACAAGATGTGGGCTATCCTGGAAAATGTTCTCTATGCACTTGAGAGAAGAAGGAAATGGCAACCCACTCCAGTATTCTTGCCTGGAATTCAGTATTCTTTCTTTGTCCCCTATGTTGTTGTTGTTTAGTTGCTGAAACGTGTCCAACTCTTTTACAAACCCATGTACTATAGCCTGCCAGACTTCTCTGTCCATGGGATTTTCCAGGCAAGAATATTGGAGTGAGTTGCCATTTCCTTTTTCAGGGGATCTTCTTGACCTAGGAATTAAGCCATGTTTCCTGCATTGCACAAGGGCTTCCCTTGTAGCTCAGTTGGCAAAGAATCTGCCTGCAGTGCAGGAGACCTGGGTCCTATCCCTGGGTTGTGAAGATCCCCTGGAGAAGGAAATGGCAATCCATTACAGTATCCTTGCCTGGAAAATCTCATGGACAGAGGAGCCTGGTGGGCTGCAGTCCATTGGGGTCACAAAGAGTCGGGCACAACTGAACGACTAACACTTACTTACCTACTTCTTGCATTGCAGGTGGATTCTTTACCACTGAGCCACGCCACTTGGAAAACCCATGAATGTCCTATAAATACCAATTAAGTCTATCTGGTTTAATGTGTCATTTAAGGCTTGTGTTTTCTTATTAATTTTCTGTTTGGCTGATCTATCCTTTGGTATAACTGAGTGTTAAAGTCCCCCACTATTATTATGGTACTGTTGATTTCCCCTTTTAAAGCCATTAACATTTGTCTTATACATTGAAGTGCATCTATGTTGAGTGCATATATATTTACAGCTTTACATATTCTTCTTGGATTGATCCACTGATCATTATGTAAGTGTTCTTCCTTGTCTCTTCTAGCAGTTTTTATTTTAAACTCTATAAACTCTGTTTTGTTTGATATGAATGCTGCTACTACAGCTTTTTTTTCTTTTTTAATATAAATTTATTTATTTTAATTGGAGGTTAATTACCTTACAATATTGTATTGGTTTTGCCATACATCAACATGAATCTGCCACAGGTATAATTAATTTATTTATTGTAATTGGAAACTAGTCACTTTACAATATTGTAGTGGTTTTTGCCATACGTTAACATGAATGGCAATGCACATGTGTCCCCTTGTCCCCAACCCCCCCCCCCCCCACAACCTCCCTCCTCGTTCCATCTTTCTGGGTTGTTCCAGTGCACCAGCTTTGAGTGCCCTGTTTCATGCTTTGAACTTGGATTGGTCATCTATTTCATTTATGGTAATATACATATTTCAATGCTATTCTCTCAAATCATCCCACCCTCGCCCTCTCTCACAGAGTTCAAAAGTCTCTATTTTGCTGTCTCACATATAGGATCATTGTTACCATCTTTCTAAATTCCATATACATGCGTTAATATACTGTATTGGTAATTTTTCTTTCTGACTTGCCTCACTCTGTATAGTAGGATCCAGTTTCATCCATCTTATTAGAACTGATTCAAATGCAGATTTCTGTTTGCATGGAATATGTTTTTCCTTCTCTTGTTTTCAGTCTGTTTGTGTCTTTAGGTCTGAAGTGGGTATGTTGTAGACAGCATATCCATAGGTCTTATTTTTGTATCCATTCAGCCAATTTGCGTTTTTTGTTTGGAGCATTTAATCTGTTTACATTTAAGGTAATTATCCATATGTATGTTTCCTGTTGCCATTTTATTAACTTCTTTGGGTTTGTTTCTGTAGGCCTTTTGTTTTTTGTTCTTGTGTTTTTCCCCTAGAGAAGTTCCTCTAGCATGTGTTATAAAGCTGGTTTGATGGTGCTGAATTCTTCAAGTTTTGTCTTGTCAGTCAAGCTTTTCATTTCTCTGACAAATCTGAAAGAAATCCTTGCTGAATAGAGTAATCTTCATTGTAGATTTTTCCCCCCTTTCATCGCTTTAACTATATCCTGACATTCCTTTCTGGCATGCTGACTTTTTGCTGAAAAATAAGCTAATAACTTCCCTTGTGTGCTATTTGTTACTTTCCCTTTGCTGCTTTTAACACTTTGTATTTAATTTTTGTTAGTTTGATTAATATGTGTCTTGGTATTTTTCTCTTTAGATTTATCCTGTATGGGACTTTTTGTGCTTCCTGAACTTTGGTGGTTGTTTTCTTTCCCATCTTAATGAAATTTTCATCAATAATCTCTTCAAATATTTCTCAGGCCCTTTCTTTTCTTCTCAGACTACTATATTTCAAATGTTGCTGTATTTGACTTTTTCCCAAAAGTCTGAGACTGTTCTCATTTTCTTTTCATTCTTATTTTCCTTTCTGTTCCATAACACTTACTTCCACCTTGAATCTTCCAGCTCACTTACCCATTCTTCTGCATCAGTTATTCTGTTTTTTATTCTTTCTAGAGTAAAAAATACTTTTAACACCTTATTTTTAGTATTTTATATTCACTATTTTCTTTCAATCATTTTATTTTTTATCACTATTTGCTTTGTTTAGTTCTGTAAGTCTTTGTTAAACATTTCTTGTATCTTCTCAGTTTAAGCCTCCTTTCCATTTCCAGTATCTTGGATTGCATTTATTGTCATTACTCTGAATTGTTTATCAGATAGATTGCCTGTTTGTCAGTGGGCAGCATAGAGCTAGCAATTGATGCAATGCTGATACTGTTGCCAAAAATCACATGTAAAATCACATGTTTAGGATGATGCATTGCCTTAGTGTTTGCTTGCAAGTGTAAGTGATTTTCAGAAATAAATCTATTTTTGGTCACATTGACTTTAGAGTATCACGAATCTTATAAGCAAAGCAGTAGAAGATTTATTGTGATTATTTTTAAGTTACTATTCCCCCTACAGCTTTTGACATTTATAAGGAACTCAATTCTTTACTAAACATGATTTTCTAGGTTTGACATTGCACTACTTCTTGGCATAGCATCATGCCACTATTTTTTAAAATGAACATGATAAGGTAGATATGGATATGGGAGCTTAGAACCAAATCAAAATTCAGAATCAACTGGAGAACCAATAGGCTGACAGGGAAGCTTGGCATGCTGCAGTCCAGAGGGTCACAAAGAGTTGGACATAAATAAGCAACTGAACTGAACTGAACTGAACTGAACTGAACAGGCTGGCATTCAAATATTAATGGATCCTTTATTCACATTTTCTCATTGCAATATTTATTTTTAAAATCTAAGTTACTGTCACATTAAGCAATCTCAGTTTAATTTCCATTCAGGAAACATTCATAAATACTTACATTTTAATTTTACTTACCTCCTAATAACTTTATCCTTGAATATATCCTTTAAAATGTTATTCAAATACTTATCTCCACTCATCCTTCCTCTTCATAAAAAAATTTAAGGCCAGGAGAGACTGCACAACTGTTAGGTATCATTACATAAAGTTAACAAAAATATTTTAATTTCTAAGTTGCTCTTTCATTTATATCTTTAATTCATTTTGAGCTTATTTTTGTGTATGGTGTTAGAAAGTGTTCTAGTTTCATTCTTTTACATATGGTTGACCAGTTTTCCCAGCACTACTGGTTAAAGAGATTGTCTTTTCTCCATTGTATATTCTTGCCTCCTTTGCCAAAGATAAGGTGTCCATGGGTGCATGGATTTTTCTCTGGGCTTTCTACTCTGTTTCAGTGATCTATGTTTCTGTTTTTGTGCCAGTACCATACTGTCTTGATGACTGTTGCTTTGTAATATAGCCAGAATTCAGGCAGGTTGATTCCTCCAGTTCCATTCTTCTTTCTCAAGACTGCTTTGGTTATTCAAGGTTTTTTGTATTTCCATACAGATTGTGAAAGTGTTTGCTCTAGCTCTGTGAAAAATACCTTTGGTAGCTTGATAGCTACCATTGAATCTATAGATTGCTTTTGGTAGTATACTCATTTTCACTATATTAATTCTTCTAATCCATGAACATGGTGTATTTTTCCATCTATTTGTGTCATCTTTCTTTCATCAGTGTTTTATAGGTTTCTATGTATAGGTCTTTAGTTTCTTTAGGTAGATTTATTCCTAAGTATTTTATTTTTGCTTCAATGGTGAATGGAATTGTTTCCTTAACTTCTCTTTCTCCCAGAGGAAAACATAGACAAAACAGTCTCTGACATGAATCATAGCAGGATCCTCTATGACCCACCTCCCAGACTAATGGAAATAAAAACAAAAATAAACAAATGGGACCTAATTAAACTTAAAAGCTTTTTCACAATGAAGGAAACTATAAGCAAGGTAAAAAGATAGCCTTCAGAATGGGAGAAAATAATAGCAAATGAAGCAACTGACAAAGAATTAATCTCAAAAATATACAAGCAACTCCTGCAGCTCAATTCCAGAAAAATAAATGACCCAGTCAAAAATGAGCCAAAGAACTAAACAGGCATTTCTCCAAAGAAGACATACAAATGGCTAACAAACACATGAAAAGATGCTCAACATCACTCATTATCAGAGAAGTGCAAATCAAAACCACAATGAGGTACCATCTCATGCCAGTCAGAATGGCTGCTATCAAAAAGTCGACAAGCAATAAATGCTGGAGATGGTGCAGAGAAAAAGGAACTCTCTTACACTATTGGTGGGAATGCAAACTAGTACAGCCACTATGGAGAACAGTGTCGAGATACCTTAAAAATCTGGAAATAAAACTACCATACTACCCAGCAATCCCATTGCTGGGCATACACACAAAGAAAACCAGAATTGAAAGAGACATGTGTACCTCAGTGTTCATCACAGCACTGTTTACAATAGCCAGGACATGGAAGCAACCAAAATGTCCACCTGCAGAGGAATGGATAAGAAAGCTGTGGTACATATACACAATGGAACATTACTCAGCTATTGGAAAGAATGCATTTGAATCAGTTCTAGTGAGGTGAATGAAACCGGAGCCTATTATACAGAGCGAAGTAAGCCAGAAACGAAAACACCAATACAGTATATTAACGCATATAAATGGAATTTAGAGGGCTTCCCTGGTGGCTCAGATGGTAAAGCGTCTGCCTGCAATATGGGAGACCCAGGTTTGACCCCTGGGTCGGGAAGATCTCCTGGAGATGGAAATGGCAATCCACTCCAGCACTCTTGCCTGGAAAATCCCATGGATAGGGAAGCCTGATAGGCTACAGTCCATGGGGTCGGAAAGAGTCGGACACAACTGAGCGACTTCACTTTCACTTTCATGGAATTTAGAATGATGGTAATGATGACCCCATAGGCAAGACAGCAAAAGAAACAAAGATATAAAGAAAAGACTTTTGGACTCTGTGGTAGAAGACGAGGGTGGGATGATTTGAGAGAATAGCATTTAAATATGTATATTATCATATGTGAAACAGATGAGACAGGGTGCCCAGGGCTAGTGCACTGGGATGACCAAGAGGGATGGGATGGGGAAGGAGGTGGGAAGGAGCATAAAGATGGGGAACACATATTTGATTTTTCTCAAGCTAAACTACTTATTCCATCTAAGTGGAACAGTTATTTTAACATGTAACTGGAAAACTGTTCTGATCAGGTTTGCAGGAAAAGACATGAACTCAGACAAGTTAAATCGATCCCAATTGTTAGCTAATCCAGGACTCTTTTCATTGCATCATAGTACATCTTTCCTGAAACAGGTTACTTAAAATTTCAGGTTGACAAAGATCGTCAACAATATGTGGATATTTATATTTGTTTCTTACACCTAGCTTTTTGTGTTGTGACACTAATAATTGAAAACACAAGTTATTCCTCACAAATGCAGAGATTTTAGTTTTTAAGCAGGGATTATTTTGTAAAGGAAGACATTTGGTTTTCCTTAACACCCAGAGGGAGGCTTAGATTTGAAGAATCAGGTACCATCCCCATTAACCCTCCCTGACATACTCACACTGGAAATGAGGAAAGCACATGCTGAGTCCTGTTTCATTCAGTTCATGCATGGCAAGGAGGATGACATGGGAACAATCACCTCTACACAGAAGACACACAGTTTTTCAAGTAATTTTTCATGAATAGTGTGATAATTCATTTTATTCAGTACTTTACACAGTTTCAGCAATTTAACAACCCATGACCGTTTTCATCCAGAAATTGAGTAAATTGCCGTATATCATACAATGATTGAAGATAGGAATCAGAAATTAAAACCCAAGAAGGTCACTTTCTGAGCACAAGTGTTTAAATCTTACTCTACTTTTTGTCTCCTACTCCAGAATTGGTGATATCAAGGGTCATGTTCTCAGTGACTTTGTTTAATATCTTTTATGTTTTAACATCTCTATATATTTTCTATATATTTATATCATAATTATGACAACATATTTTAAAATAAACCAACTATTTCTTTTATAAATTTATGGAATTTAGGCAAATAAATTAATTGCAATCTTCCATTAATAACACATTAGAATTATTGGTTGATGTTTTTGTTATTCAGTCATTCTTTCAAGTCCAACTCTTTGTGACCCCGTGGTCTACAGCAGGCCAGGTTCCCCTGTTCTCCATTATATCTGGGCATCGCTCAAATTCATGTTCATTGAGTCAGTGATGTTTCCTAACTATTTCATTCTCTTCTACCTCATTCCCCTTTTCCCTTCAATCTTTCCCTGCATCAGTGTCTTTTCCAATGAGTTGGCTCTTTGTATCATGTGGCTAAAGTATTGAAGCTTCAGCATCAGCATCAGTCTTTCCAATTAATATTCAGGGTTGATTTACTTTAGGATTGATTTTATCTCCTTGCCATCCAAGGAACTCTCAAGAGTCTTCTTCAGCACCATAATTCACAAGCACCAGTTCTTCCGTGCTCAGCCTTATTGATGGTATAACTCTCACATCGGTACATAACTACTGGAAAAAACATAGATTTGACTATAAGGACCTTTGTCAGGAAAGTGATGTCTCTGCTTTGAAATACTCTGTCTAGGTTTTTCAAAGTTTTACTGTCATCACTGCAGCCATCATCTGCAGTGATTTTGAAGCCCAAGAAAATAAAATCTGCTTCTCCTCCCTCTATATGCAATGAAGTGATGGAACCAGATGCCATTATCTTTAGTTTTTAGTGTTGAGTTTCAAGTTTCACTCTTCTCTTTCACTATCATTAAGAGGCTCTTTAGTTCCTCTTCACTTTCTTCCGTTAGAGTTGTGTCACCTGCATATCTGAGGTTGCTGATATTTCTCCTGGCAGTCTTGATTCTAACTTGTGATTCATTCATCCCTGCATGTCACATAAATGAAATAAGCAGGTTCTGCTAAGTCACTTCAGTCATGTCCGACTCTCTGTGACCCCATAGACGGCAGCCCACAAGGCTCCCCTGTCCCTGGGATTCTTCAGGCAAGAACACTGGAGTGGGTTGCCATTTCCATCTCCAATGCATAAAAGTGGAAAGTGAAAATTGAAAGCAGGGTGACAGTCTTATTGTATGCCTTTCCCAATTTTGAGCCAGTCAGTTGTTCCATGTCTGTTTCTAACTGTTGCTTCTTGACCTGCATACAGGTTTCTCAGGAGACAGGTAAGGTGGTCTGGTATTCCCATCTCTTTAAGAATTGTCCGCAGTTTGTTGTGATTCACATTGTCAAAGGTTTTAGCTTAGTCGATGAAGTAGAAGTAGGTGTTTTTTTCCTGGAATTCTCTTGCTTTCTCTGTGACCCCATGGATGCTGACAATTTGATCACTGATTCCTCTGCCTTTTCTAAACCCAGCTTGTACATCTGTAAGTTCTTGGTTTGTATACTGCTGAAGGCTAGCTTGAAGGATTTTTGAGCATAAACTTACTAGCATGTGAAATGAGCACAATTGTATGGTAGCTGGAACATGCCTTGGCATTGCCCTTCTTTGGGATTGGAATGAAAACGTACTTTTTCCAATTCTATGGCCACTGCTGAGCTTCCAAATCTGCTGACACGCTGAGTGCAGCACTTTCACAGTATCATCTTTTAGGATTTTAAATGGCTCAGATAGAATTTCATCACCTCCTCTAGGTTTGTTCGTATAATGCTTCCTCAGGCCCACTTGACTTCTCACTCCAGAAATATCTGACTCTAGGTCAATGACCACACGTTGTGGTTATCTGGGTCACTAAGCCTTTTCTTTGTATAATTCTCAGTATTCTTGTCACCTCTTTTAATCTCTTCTGCTTTGTTAGGTCCTTACCACTCTGTCCTTTATTGTGCCCATTTTTGCATGAAATATTCCATTGATATCTCCAATATTTTGAAGATATCTCTAGTCTTTCCCATTCTATCATTGTCCTCTAGTTCTTTGTAATGTTTGTTTAAGAAGACCTTCTTATCCCTCCTTGCTATTCTCTGGAATTCTGCATTTTCTTGGGGTATACCTTTCCCTTTCTCACTTGCTTTTTGCTCTTTTCTTTCCTCAACTATTTATAAAGCCAACTCAAACAGCCACTTTGCCTTCTTTGGTGTAGGGCTCTTTTTTGCACATGTTATGTAGTAACAAATTGTTTTTCTTTACAATAAATTAATATGTATTAAATGTGCTAATCTTGTGAGAAATCTTTATAGATTTTCTAAAATTTAACTAACTTTTCATTCTAGGTATATTAATTTGTGTTATGTTATATGCAGTTATATAAATCTAGGTTTATTATCTCCCTTCCCCCTTGCTGGTTCCAGATTACTATTATTTTCTTAAGCTTTTTTCAAACAATTTTTGTGAGTAAAATGGGCTTGCAAATTTCCTTTTTATTTCTTACCCTATCAAATGCATAGGAAAGTATTCCTAGTTTGGTCTTTAGACAGTTTACATAAGATTAGGATAATTTGTTCCTTGAAAGGTTAATAAAATCGTCTTATAAAGTATTTTGATCCTTGTGCTTTTTTTATATATCAGTCAGTTCAGTTCAGTGGCTCAGTCGTGTCCGACTCTCTGCGACCCCATGAATCACAGCACGCCAGGCCTCCCTGTCCATCACCAACTCCCGGAGCTCACTCAGACTCATGTCCATTGAGTCAGTGATGCCATCCAGCCATCTCATCCTCTGTCGTCCCCTTCTCCTCCTGACCCTAATCCCTCCCAGCATCAGAGGCTCTTCCAGTGAGTCAACTCTTCACATGAGCTGGCCAAAATATTGGAGTTTCAGCTTTAGCATCATTCCTTCCAAAGAAATCCCAGGGCTGATCTCCTTCAGAATGGGTTGGATGGATCTCCTTGCAGTCCAAGGGATTCTCAAGAGTCTTCTCCAACACCACAGTTCAAAAGCATCAATTCTTCGGTGCTCAACCTTCTTCACAGTCCAATAGAAAGGTTTTAATTACTGCCACAAGTTCATTAATAATTATAGCAATATTCAAATTTCTTATCTTTTATTGTCAATTTTTGTTTTTTTTTTTATTTTTCTGTAAATTTACTCATTTAGTCTAAGCTTTCCAATTTATTTGCCAAGTTATTGACTATATCCTAATATTGTCTTTTTATTCTCTTGTATCTGTATGCCCCTCTTTTAACTGTAATCTTACTCATTTGTACTTTTGGTCTAGAGCTTAGCTAAGCTATTCCATGGTACTCATTTTTTGTGGTCAAGTAGACTACAGGGTCCTTAAACTGATACCAGTCCCTCATGCAAATGAAGCACATGTTCTGGATAGCAATGCAATTTCACAAGCAAATGGAAATTCTTGACATGACTCCCCAACTGTCCTTGTCATCAACAGTCTCCCTGCCTCCTGGGGCTTGTTTACCTTATGCACTTCTTAGATATGACCCCTTGGGACTTAACAAAACCAGGCTCTTTTTTCAACTGATCAAATCATAATAAAGGCATGCACCCTAGGTCCTGTCTTTCTGTCTGCATCCTGTTTAACTTCCCTATACGTCCCCTTCAGGGATGTCTGGACTTCCTCCAAGACCCATTAGTAATAGACTTCTGTTTTGGATCTTCTCATGATCTATTGTTGAACCCTGGCTTCCCATCCATCACACTGTGCTCCACTTAACAGGTGTTGAGTTAACAAAGTCCTAACTCCTTCTTAAAATTTTTTCTTCCTAGTCTTACAAAGATTTAATTTTTTAAAAAATAAATATATTCATCTTTTGTTGATCTAGGTACTCCTGTTTTTTTCTTCTATTAATTTCATATAATATATCTATTTCATTCCTTCAAATTCCATTGGATTTTTTCCATGGCTTTTCTCCCCTAACTTAAATTGGACACTTCATTAATTTTCAGTCTTTTTTTTTTTTTAATTTAAGTACTTAAGGCTATAATTTTCCTTTATATCATAAATTTCACTGCCCTCCAAACATTTACATATACATATAGTCTATTTTTGCAGTTATAAGTATGTTTAACTATCTATTATATTTTCTTTAACAGGTGGGTTAAACATATATTTTTTAATTTTTAGGAATTTTGAGGTAAGCAAGATATTTTATTTACTTTTTTTATTTGTTCTTTCAACAGTGTATTACAATTTTCTGCATACAATTCTTTTGTCTGTTTATGTAGGCTTACAGCTATTTATTTTAATCTTTTTGTTGCATGGGTGAATGAGATTTTTTTCCTTAATTTCTCTTCTGATTTTTCATTATTAATGTATAGAAATGCTGAGGATTTCCATGTATTAATTTTATATCTTCTGACTTTACTGTATTCGTTGATTACCTCTAGGAATTTTCTGGTGGCATCTCTAGGGTTTTCAATGTATGTTGTCTGCAAACAGTGAGAGCTTTACTTCTTTTCTAATCTAGATTCCTTTCATTTCTTTTTGTCCTCTAATTATTACTGCTAGGACTTCAAAAACTACTGAATAATAGTGGCAAGAGTGGACACACTTGTCTTGTTCCTGATCTTAGAGGCGATTCTTTCAGTTTTTCACTGCTGTCAATGTTTTTTGTGGATTTGTCATATATGGCCTTTATTATGTTAACATATGTTTTTCTATGCTTACTTCCTGGAGAGTTTTTACCATAAATGGGTATCAGATTTTGTCAAAATCTTTTTCTCCATCTATTCACATGATTTTATGTTTCAATTGCTAGCATGCTGTGTCACATTGATTGATTACATATTTTGAATAAATGTGGAATCCCTATGATAAACCTCACTTGATTATGGTGCATTAGCCTTTAAATGTGTTGCTGGATTCTGTTTGCTAGAAGTTTGTTGAAGAATTTGTGTCTATTTTCATCAGAGACATTGGCCTGTACTTTTCTTTTTTTGTGATATATTCATGTGGTTTTGGTATCAGAGTGATAGTGGCCTCATGAAATCAGTTTGGGAATTTTCCTTCCATTGTGATTTTCTGAAAGTTTGAGCAAGATAGGTGTTATTTCTTCTGTAAACATTTGTTAGTATTCACCTGTAAAGCCATTTGACCCTGGGATTTTGTTTTCTGAAAGAATTTTGGTCACAGTTTCTAATTTAATTTTGGTTCAATTGAAAGGCTATACTTTTTCAAAGAATTTATCTATTTCTTCCAGGTTGTCCAGTTTTTAAAGCTGTTTTTAGCAGTCTCTTTTATTTCTGTGTCATCTATTGTAACTTCTCCATTCTCATTTCTAATTCTTCTGATTTGAGTCTTCTCCCTTTTGTTTTTGATGAGCTGATATAGGTCAATTTTGCTTATCTTCTCAAATAACCAGCTTTTAATTTTATTTATCTTTGTTCTTCTCTCCTTCGGAGAAAGCAATGGCACTCCACTCCAGTACTCTTGCCTGGAAAATCCTATGGACAGAGGAGCCTGGTAGGCTGCAGTCCATGGGGTTACTAAGAGTCGGACACGACTAAACCACTTCACTTTCATTTTTCACTTTCATGCATTGGAGAAGAAAATGGCAACCCACTCCAGTGTTCTCGCCTGGAGAATCCCAGGGACAGGGGAGCCTGGTGGGCTGCCATCTATGGGGTCACACAGAGTCGTACACGACTGAAGTGACTTAGCAGCAGTAGCAGCTTCTCTCCTTCATTTCTTTTACACTTATTTCTGCTCTGATTCTTATGATTTCTTCTACTAATGTTGAATATTTTTTTAATCTTTTTAATTGTTTCAGATGTAGGGTTAGGTTGCTTATTTGATGTTCTCCTTGTTTTTTGAAGTAGGATTTTATTGCTATAAACTTAGTTCTTGCAACTGCTTTTATGGCATCTCATATGTTTTGAGTTGTCATGTTTTCATTGTCATTTGTTTTCAGGTGCTTTTGATTTCCTCTTCAATTTCTTCAGTGATTTCTTGATTATTCTGAAGCATATTGGTGAGCCTCCATGTGTTTGTGTTTTTTACAGGTTTTTTTTTTTCTTCTATAAAAATGCTTAATACAATTTCAATTTATAAAATCTGCCAAGTTTTGGTTTGTGACCCAATATGTCATCTGTTCTCAAGAATATCTCATGTGCATTTAAAAAAAAAAAACTGGATTCCATTGTTTTTGGATGAAATGTTCTGCATATATTCATTAGGTGCATTGGGTCCAATTTAAGGCCTGTGTTTCCTTATTAATTTTCTGTCTGGATGATCTGTGATCTCTCCATTGGGGTGAAGTGAGTGGAGTGTTTACATTTCTCACTATTATTATGCTACTGTCAATTTCTCCTTTTATAGATTTTAGCATTTGGCTTATGTATTTAGGTGCTCTTATGTTGGGTACATATATATTTATAATTGTTATGTCTTCTTCTTGGATTGATTCCTTGATCATTATAGAGTGTCCTTCCTTGTCTCTTGTAACTATCTTTATGTTAAACTCTATTTTATCTGATATGAATATTGCTTCTCCTGCTTTCTTTTGATTTTCAATTGCATGGAATATCTTTACATAGCCTCTTACTCTCAGTCTGTATGTATCCCTACATTTGAAATGGGTTTCTTGTAGACAGCATATAGAGGGGTATGTTTTTGGATCCATTTTACCAGCCTCTCTCTTTTGGTTGGAGATTTTAATCTGTTCACATTTGCTGCAATTGTATGATTCTACTACAATTTACTATATTGATCTGGACTTGTTTTTGTAGGTTTTCTCTTTCAAGTTTTCAGTTCAGTTCAGTCGCTCAGTTGTGTCTGACTCTTTGCGACCCCATGAATTGCAGCACACCAGGCCTCCCTGTCCATCACCAATGCCTGGAGTTCACTCAGACTCACGTCCATCGAGTTGGTGATGCCAACCAGCCATCTCATCCTCTGTCGTCCCCTTCTCCTCCTGCCCCCAGTCCCTCCCAGCATCAGAGTCTTTTCCAATGAGTCAACTCTTCGCATGAGGTGGCCAAAGAACTGGAGTTTCACCTTTAACATCATCCCTTCCAAAAAACACCCAGGACTGATCTCCTTTAGAATGGACTGGCTGGATCTTCTTTCAGTTCAAGGAATTCTCAAGAATCTTCTCCAACACCACAGTTCAAAAGCATCAATTCTTCAGCACTCAGCTTTCTTCACAGTCCAAATCTCACATCCATACATGACCACTGGAAAAACCATAGCCTTGACTAGAAGACCTTAGTCAGCAAAGTAATGTCTCTGCTTTTGAATATGCTGTCTAGGTTGGTCATAACTTTTCTTCCAAGGAGTAAGTGTCTTTTAATTTCAGGGCTGCAATCACCATCTGCAGTGATTTTGGAGCCCCCCAAAATAAAGTCTGACACTTTTTCCACTGTTTCCTCATCCCTTTGCCATGAAGTGATGGGACCAGATGCCATGATCTTCGCTTTCTGAATGTTGAGCTTTAAGCCAACTTTTTCACTCTCCTCTTTCATTTTCATCAAGAGGCTTTTTAGTTCCTCTTCACTTTCTGCCATAAGGGTGATGTCATCTGCATATCTGAGGTTATTGATATTTCTCCTGGCAATCGTGATTCTAGCTTGTGCTTCTTCCAGCCCAGCGTTTCTCATTTAAATGATTTATTTTTAATTTTTATTGAGGTATAGTTGATAATATGTTTCAGATATACAACATGGTGATTCACAATTTTTAATAAATGTATTTCATTTATAATCATTATAAAATATTGGTTGCATTTCTGTGTGTTATCCTTGTATTCATTTTATACATAGTAGTTTATACCTCTTAGTCATCTACCACTATATTTCCCCTCCTCTCCCCCTCCCCATTGATAACCACTAGTTTGTTCTCCATATCTGTGAATCTGTTTCCTTTTTGCTACATTCACTAGCTTGTGTTATTTTTAGATTCCATATTAAGTGACATTATACATAATTTTCCCCCTGACTTATTTCACTGAGCATAGTACCCTCCAAATCTATCCATACTGTTGCAAATGGCCTAATCTCATTTTTTTGTGTGGTTTAGTAGTATTCTTTTGTATATCTACACCACATTTTCATTATCCATTCATCAGCTGATGGACACTTCTGTTCAGTTCAGTTCAGTCACTCAGTCATGTCCAATTCTTTGCGACCCCATGAATCGCAGCACCCCAGGCCTCCCTGTCCATCACCAACTCCTGGAGTTTACTCAAACTCATGTCTATCGAGTCGGTGATGCCATCCAGCCATCTCATCCCCTGTCGTCCCCTTCTCCTCCTGCCCCCAATCCCTCCCAGTATCAGAGTCTTTTCCAATGAGTCAACTCTTCGCATGAGGCGGCCAGACTTAGGTTGCTTCTATATTTTAGCAATTGTAAATAATTGCTATGAACATTGTAGTGCAGATATCTTTTGAATTGCTGTTTTCTTTGGGGAGGGTATATATATCCAGGAGTGGAATTGTTCAGTCATATGATAGTCCTATTTTTAATTTTTTGAGAAACCTCCATGCTGTTTCAAAAGTGATGTATAAGGGTTTCCTCTTCTCCATGTATTGACATCACTTTTATTTGTGGTCTTTTTAATGATAGCTGTTCTGACAGGTATGATATGATATCTCATTGTGGGTTTGATTTGTGTTTCTGTGATGGTTAGCTATGTTGCACATCTTTTCATGTGTCTATTGATCATCTATATGTCTTTGCAGAAATGTCTATTCAGGTTCTCTGCATCTCTGCCTATTTTTCAATTGAGAAATTTGGTTTTTATGTTGTTTTATAAGTCCTTTGGATATTTAAAATATTAAGCCCTTATTACCTATATTTTTGCAAATATCTTCTCCTTATTCACTGAGTGGCCATTCTGTTTTGTTGAAGGATTCTCTTGCTGTCCCAAAGCATTTTAGTTTGGTGTAGCTCCCTTTGTTTATTTTTGTTTTTGTTACCCACTTCTTGAGGAGAAGATACCGAAACATTTTTGCTGAGATAAATGTTCTCAGCAAAAATGTTTCTGAATTGTCTCCTCAATGAACTTATCATATTTGTTTTCTTTTAGGAGTTTTATATGATTTCAGGAATTATTTTTAAGCTTTTAATCCACTTGGACTTTGTTTCTGTACATGGTGTGAGAAAGTAGTCTAGTTTGATTTTTTTTGACATGTGGCTCTCCAGTTTTCCAAATGCCATTTCTTGAAAAGCTGTCTTGTCCACATTGTATATTCTTGCCTTCTATGTTGTAGATGAACTGATAACATAAGTGTGAGCGTATTCCTGGTTTCTCTTCATTGATCCATTGTTCTGTGTGTCTGATTGTGCTAGTATCATACTGTTTTGATTATTGTAGGTTTGATTCCTTGAAACCAAGGAATGGCATAATTACAGCTTTGTTCTTTCCCATGATTGTTTGATTATTCAGATTCTTTTGTGTTGCTAAGCAAATTTTAAATGATTTGTTCTAATTCTGTGAAAATGCCATTGTAATTTTTATTGAAATTGAATTGAATTTGTGGATTGCCTTGAATACTATGGTTTTTAACAATAAAATTTTTCAAGGTTAGCTTTATTTCTAGATATTTTATTCTTTTTGATGCAACTTTGGGTGGAATTTTTACTTGCTTTCTCTTTCTGATAGTTACTTTAGAGTGTATAAAACTTCACAGATTTCTGTATGCTAATTTTGTATCCAGCAGCTTTACTAATTTCATTTTTTACTATGATAGTATTTTGGTGGTTTTAGGATTTTCTGTATATATTATGTCATCTGCAAACAGTTTTACTTCTTCCTTTCTAATATGAATGTGTTTCATTTGACTTGTCTGGCTGGGATGCCCCATACTATGCTGAATAACAAGGGCAAGAAAGGGCATTCTTATCTTGTTCCTGACTTCAGAAGAAGTGCTTAGTGTGGTTTGGGCTGTAAGATTGTCACTTATGACATTATTATATTGAGAAATGTTCCTTCAATACCTATATTTTGGGAGTTTTATCAATAAAAGGATGCTGCATTTTATCTAAAGCTTTTCCCACAGTGTTTTCTTATTGAATTTCTGTCTGGATGATCTATCCACTGTTGTAATTGGGATGTTTAAGTCCCCTGCTATTATTATATTACTGTCAATTTCTTCTGTTAAGTTTGTTAATACTTTTATTTGAATTTAGGATGCATCTGTATTACAGTGTTATAACTTTTTCTAAGATTCATCCTTTTATCATTATGTTGTCTCTTGTTACAGTCCATTTTTAAATTTATTTTTGTCTAATATTAAAAGAAATCTGGGGTAAAAATACCCCAGATTTCCATTTTCATGAACTACATTTTCCCCTCCTCTTGCTTTTAGTCTCTATGTGTCTTTAGATTAAGATTGGAAGTCTGTTATAGACAACATGTAGATGGATCATGTCTTTTTATCATTCATCTACTATTTGTCTTTTGACTGGAGCATTTAAGACTTTACATTTTTATTAAGTTTTTATTAATAGGTATGTATTGTCATTTTGTTCATTATTTTTAGATTGTTTATATAGTTCTCTTCATTTTAAGTTGATGATCTCTTGTTTGAACACAATCTAAAATCCCTATATATTTACTTACTTCCATGACATTTAATATTTTTGATATCATATTTTGCATATTTTGGTTAGTGTATCTCTTAACTACTTATTGTGAATATAGATGATTTTTTACTTCATTTGCCTTTTCATCTTCCTTTTAGTTTTATAAGTGCTTGATAGTTACTTTTCTGTGTACTTTCTTTCCCAATGGGATTTTTTCTTTTGTGATTTTCATATTTCTAATTGTGGTCCTTTCTTTTTCTCTCAGAGAAATTTATTTAACATTTCTTGAAAGGCTGTTTTAGTGGTACTGAATTCTTTTACCTTTTACTTATCTATAAAACTATCTCTCCTTCAAATCTGAATGATGAATTTGTGGGTTGGGCATTCTTGATTTTCTTGGTTCTAAGTTTTTTTTTTTTTTTCCTCTAATCACTTTAAATATATTGTGCTACTTCCTTCTGGTCTGCAATTTTTGCTGAGAAGTCAGGTAATAGTATTATGGTACTCCATTGTACATAACTGTCACTTTTCTCTTACTGCCTTTAGGATCATGCTTTTATGTTTAATTTTTACTTTTTAATACAGTGTGTCTTTGCATGGACCTCTTTGTGTTTAGCTTGTTTGGAAACTCTATGCTTCCTGGACTTGAATGTCTGTCTCCTTTGCCAATTTTTAGGGAAGTTTTCAGCTATTAATTCTTCAAATAAGTTCTCTGCTCCTCTGTCTTCTTCTTTTGGGACTCTTACAACGCAAATGTTGGTAAGCTTGTTGTTATCTAAGAGATCTCTTAAACTATAGTCATTTTTTTAAGGTTTTTTTTTTTTTTTCACGTCCAGCTTGGGTAATCTCTAATACCTTGTCTTCCAGTTAACTAATCCATTTCTCTCTATCATCTAATCTACTATTGATTCTGTCTAGTGTATATTTTAGTTACTGCTTTCTTGAATTTTTTCCGGTGCTTCTTTATATTTTCTAACTCTTTGCTAAAATGTTCCATATGAATTCTTTTTGTGTGTTCATTGAGCATCTTTATGATCAATATCTTGAACTCTTTACCAACTAGATTGTGTATCTCCATTTCATTTAGTTCTTTTTCTGAGGTTTTGCCTTGTTCCATGCTTTAAAATATGTTTTTCTTGCCTCCTCATTTTGCTTAATTATCTGATTATTTCTATGTATTGGATAGGTCAGTTATGGTTCCTGATCTTGGAAAAATAACCTTATTATGGAGGGTCTCTCTGGGATGCTCTCCAATATCAGTAACTGGGTCTGACCTATGCTCATTTCAAATTACTGCCTCTGCACTGGGTCTCAGAGCATGTGAGGTTTTTTTTGTGTGTGTGCCCCTTAAGAGTGGAGTCTCTGTTTCATACAGACCTCTGGTCTGCATAACAATAATAATGCAAGCCCCTCTGGTTTTCAAAGCCAGGGGTTTGTCTTCCTAGTGTAAGACCCCAGGCTGGGGAGTTCAAGGTTAGGCTTGGATCCTTCACTCTTTGAGGAAAACCTCTGCAATAGTAATTATTGTCCCATTTGATGATCACATACCTGGGGGTGTGGGTCTTGACTATACTGTCTCTACCCGTCTTCCTGTCTTGCTATGATTCCCTTTTTCCCTTTTATATCTTTCAGTTCAGTTGCTCAGTCATGTCTAACTCTTTGCGACCCCATGGACTGTAGCATGTCAGGCCTCCCTATCCATCACCAATGCCTGGAGTTTACTCAAACTCAAGTCCAGTGAGTTGGTGATGCCATCTAACCTTCTCAGCCTCTGTTGTCTCCTTCTCCTCCTGCCTTCAATCTTTCCCAGGAACAAGGTCTTCTCAAATGAGGCAGTTCCTCCCATCAAGTGGCCAAAGTTTTGGAGTTTCAGCTTCAACATCAGTCCTTCCAATGAATATTCAGGACTGATTTCCTTTAGGATGGACTGGTTGGATCTCCTTGTAGTCCAAGGGACTCTCAAGAGTGGTCTTCAACACTACAGTTCAAAAGCTCAATTCTTTGGCACTCACCTTTTAGTCCAGCTCTCACATCCATACATGATTACTGAAAAAGCCATAGCCTTGACTAGATGTACCTTTGTTGGCAAAGTAATGTCATATTTTCCGAGGCCAAAAAAATTAAAGTCTGTCACTGTTTCCCCATCTATTTGGCATGAAGTGATGGGACCAGATGCTATGATCAGAGTTCTTGAAATACACATTTCTCAAGAGGCAAGTCAGGTGGTCTGGTATTCCCATCTCTTTAAGAATTTTCCACAGTTTGTGGTGATCCACAGTCAAAAGATTTGGCATGCTCAATAAAGCAAAAATAGATGTTTTTCTGGAACTCTCTTCCTTTTTCAATAATCCAACAGATGTTTACAATTTGATCTCTGGTTCCTCTGCTTTTTCTAAATACAGCTTGAACATCATGAGGTTCACAGTTCACATACTGTTGAAGTCTGGCTTGGAGAATTTTGAGCATTACTTTACTAGTGTGTGAGATGAGTGCAATTGTGCAGTAGTTTGAGCACTTTTTGGCATTGCTTTTCTTTGACATTGGAATGAAAACTGACCTTTTCCAGTCCTGTGGCCACTGCTGAGTTTTTCATTACTGGCATATTGAGTGCAGCACTTTAACAACATCATCTTTTAAGATTTGAAATAGCTCAGGTGGAATTCCATCACCTCCACTAGCTTTGTTTGTAGTGATGCTTCCTAAGGCCCACTTGACTTCACATTCCAGGATGTTTGGCTCTAGGTGAGTGATCCCTCCATCGTGATAATCTGGGATTATCTGTGAAGATCTTTTTTGTATAGTTATTCTGTGTATTCTTGCAACCTCTTCCTAATATCTTCTGCGTCTGTTAGGTCCACACCATTTCTGTCCTTTATTGAGCCCATCTTTGCATGAAATGTTCCCTTAGTATCTCTGATTTTCTTGAAGAGATCTCTAGTCTTTCCTATTCTATTGTTTTCCTCTATTTCTTTGCCCTGATCACTAAGGAAGGCTTTCTTAACTCTCCTTGCTATTTGTCGGAACTCTGCATTCAATTGGGTATATCTTTCCTTTTCTTTTCACAGCTATTTATAAGTCCTCCTCTGACAGCCATTTTTCTTTTTTGCATTTCTTTCTCTTGAGGTTGGTCTTGATTCCTGTCTCCTGTACAATGTCATGAACCTCCATCCATAGTTCATCAGGCACTCTGATATTCAGAGTGCTCAAACAAACGTCGTGCCCACCGGTACCCAGGGACCCCACAGAGACTGAGAGAGTACTGTGTCTGAGCATCTCCTGTGGAAGTACGGGTCAGCAGTAGGGTGTCACAGGGATAGGCTCTGGGTGCAGCAGACTTGGTTATGGCATAAGCTCTTCTGGAGGAGGTTGCCCTTAACCCCACCAAAGAGCTGCCAGAACTTACACAGGACTGGGAATTAGACTGTTGGGGGGCACAAACAGAGCCTAGTACACACCAGGACCCAGAAGAAGGAGCAATGACCCCACAAGAGACTGACCCAGACTTGCCTGGTTGTGTCCAGAGTCTCCAGTGGAGGCATGGGTTGGTGGTGGCCTGCTGCAGGGTTGAGGGCAGTCAGTGTAGCAGTACATTCATGGGATCTTTTGAAGGAGGTTGCCATTATCTTCATTATCTCCACCATAGTTTGGCCCCAGGTAAATAGTGGGGAGGGAACATAGCTCCTCCCATCAACAGAAAATTGAATTAAAGATTTAATGAACAGGGCCCTGCCCATCAGAACAAGACCCAGTTTTCCCCTCAGTCAGTCTCTCCCATCAGGAAGCTTCCATAAGCCTCTTATCCTTCTCCATCAGAGAGGAGACACACTGGAAACTACAATCACAGAAAACTAACCAATCTGATTACATGTACCACAGCCTTGTCTAACTCAATGAAATGATGAGCCATGCTGTGTAGGGCCACCCAAGGCGAATGTGTCATGGTGGAGATGTCTGACAAAATCTGGTCCACTGGAGAAGGGAATGGCAAACCACTTCAGTATTCTTGTCTTGAGAACCCCATGAACAGTATGAAAAAGCAAAAAAGATAGCACATTGAAAGATGAACTCCCCAGGTTTGTAGGTTCCCAATATGCTAATGGAGATCAGTGGAGAAATAACTTCAGAAAGAATGAAGAGATGGAGCCACGCAGAAACAATACACAGTTGTTGATGTGACTGGTGATGGAAGTAAAGTCTGATGATATAAAGAGAAATATTTCACAGGAACCTGGAATGTTAGGTCCATGGATCAAGGCAAATTGGAAGTGGTCAAACAGGAGATGGCAAAAGTGAATCTCAACATTTTAGGAATCAGCAAAATAAAATGGACAGGAATGAGTGAATTTAACTCAGGTGACCATTATATCTACTAGTATGGGCAAGAATCCCTTAGAAGAAATGGAGTAGCCCTCATAGTCAACAGGAGTCTGAAATGCAGTACTTGGATGCAATCTCAAAAACGACAGAATGATTTCTCTTCCTTTCTAAGGCAAACCATTCACATATCACGATAATCCAAGTCTGTACCCCCACCAGTAATGCTGAAGAAGCTGAAGTTGAATGGTTCTATGAAGACCTACAAGACCTTGTAGAACTAACACCCAGAATAGATGTTCTTTTCATTATAGGGAACTGGAATGTAAAAGTAAGACTTCAAGAAACACCTGGAGTAATGGGCAAATTTGGCCTTGGAATACAGAATGAAACAGGGCAAAGGCTAATAGAGTTTTCCCAAGAGAACTCACTAGTCATAGGAAACACCCTCTTCCAAAAACACAAGTCTCTACACATGGACATTACCAGATGGTCAATATCAAAATCAGATTGATCATATTCTTTACATCCAAAGGTGAAGAAGCTCTATACAGTCAGCAAAAACAAGACTAGGAGCTGACTGTGGCTCAGATCATGAACTCCTTATTGTCAAATTCAGACTTGAAGAAAGTAGGCAAAACCACTAGACCATTCAGGTATGACCTAAATCAAATCCTTTATGATTATACAGTGGAAGTGACAAATAGATTCATGGGATTCACTCTGATAGACAGCTACTGCTGCTGCTAAGTTGCTTCAGTTGTCCGACTCTGTGCGACCCCATAGATGGCAGCCCACCAGGTTCCACCATCCTTGCGATTCTCCAGGCAAGAACACTGGACTGGGTTGTCATCTCCTTCTCCAATGCATGAAAGTGAAAAGTCAAAGTGAAGTCGCTCAGTCGTGTCCGACTCTTAGCGACCCCATGGACTGCAGCCTACCCAGCTCCTCCGTCCATGGGATTTTCCAGGCAAGATTATTGGAGCGGGTTGCCATTTCCTTCTCCAATGAACTGTGGGGCCATGCTCAATAAATCTTTAGTCCAATTTTCTGTTGATTGGCAGGGCTGTGTTCCCTCTCTGTTGTTTGACCTGAGGCCAAACTCTGGTGGAGGTGATGAAGATAATGGTGACCTCCTTCAGCAGTGCATGAACTACTGCACTCAGTGTCACCCAATCCTGAAGCAAGCCACCTCCTACCGATGTTTCCACTACAGACTCCAAGACAGTCATGGGCAAGTCTGGGTCAGTCTCCTGCGGGATCACTGCTCCTTTCTCCTGGGTCCTGGTGCACACAAGGTTCTGTTTGTGCCTTCTCAGAGTCTGTTTCCCCAGTCCTGTGTAAGTTCTGGTGGCTCTATGGTGGGTTAATGGTGACCTCCTTCAGGAGGGCTTATGCCATATCCAAGTCTACTGCACCCAGAGCCCCTGCTCCAGCAGCAGTCCACTGCTGACCTGTACCTCCTTAGGAGACACCCAAACACAGTTATATCTCAGTCTCTGTGGTATCTCTGGGTCCTGGTATCAAGGGTGGTGTTAAGATATGGTTGAACCCTCTGAGCGTCACTGGAGGGTATGGGATTTGATTCTAAATGTGATTTCTCCCCTCCTACCATGTTGCTGGGGCTTCTTCTTTGCCCTTGGATGTGGGATATCTCCTCAAAATCACTCCAGCACTGTGTAGCCACCACTCCAACACCATGCAGCTGCCACTTCAGCGCCTATTTTCTTGCTGGAGGGCTTCTCTGCCCTTGGGCATGGGGTATCTCCTCACAGTCACTCAAGCACTGCACATCTATATTTCTTTAGATACTCTTTATATCATAAGGATATTAGCCCTATGTGTCTATTATAATTTGCAAACATTTCTGTGTATCATTTGTCATTTTATTTTGCTTATTTTTTGCCATGCACAGGTTTTAAGAAGTCTTCTAGGTAATCAAATTACACACTTTTTCTTTATTGCTTCTAGATTTGGGGTCTAGAAGTCAGGAAAATTCGACTCACTCTGAGATGATTGTGGAGCATAACCATGCTTCCTCTGGGATTTGTGTGCCTTTTCCTTTCTCATTTATTGCTCTGATTGACTTGGAATTCATTCTGGTGTATTCTTTAAAGAATTTTGTCATTTTCCTCATGGTTATCTGTTTAGTTTAATAGTTTCACATGTCATATTTAGTAGGTCATCTTACATTTACTTCCATTAAAAATAGTTTCCTGAAATACTTTCTCTTTGTAATGCCCATCTGATAGGCTTTAATTTGCTTTTACTGTCTATTTTACTTACAGTTCTTTGTCACCTGTCCACTTTCTGTTTTCTTTTCATCCTATAATTTTTTTTTGTCATATCAGCCTTTCCTCATCTTTTATTATTCTCCTATCTCAAGACTGCATCTTCTTGCATTGTCTGAAGTTGCCTAACAGTTGACTAAAATTTTTGATGTATAAAAGTTATTTTCATATATATGTTTTTTATTTGAGTTTCATAACACAATTTCTTTTCCTTCTTTTGGCTGTTTCTCAGTGTCATTTCATAGGTTCTAAGGAGTTTCACTGGTGATGGACAGGGAAGCCTGGCATGCAGTCCATGAGGTCACAAAGAGTCAGACACCACTGAACTGAATTGAAAGAGTTTCATGTTTTTATCTGTATTCTAAGGTTAATTTTATACAGCTTAAGTATTCTTCAGAAGTCAGAGATGTGAATTATGATTAGTTTTTATGACATCCAAAATCCCTCCTCAAATCTTTAACTGGAGAAGGGCCCTATGTGCATAGTTCTCGGTGTAGACATTAGTCATTGCTATGAATATATACAATCTGCTATGTTTTGCTGGTCTTATTATACTGCAGTATGTTCCTCTGACTGTTCAAACAAAGCTATATGTAAACCACTGGGACCCCCAGCATGCATTTCCAGGGTTCTTTCTATCTCCTGCGTGTGTGTGCTTAGTCACTCAATTATGTCCAACTCTCTGTGACCCTTTGGATCATAACCCACCAGGCTACTCTCTCCATGGGATTTTTCAGCCAAGAATACTATGCTGCTGCTGCTGCTGCTGCTAAGTTGCTTCAGTCGTGTCCGACTCTGTGCGGCGACCCCATAGACAGCAGCCCACCAGGCTCCCTCATCCCTGGGATTCTCTAGGCAAGAATACTGGAGTGGGTTCCCATTTCCTTCTCCAATGCATGAAAGTGAAAATTCAAAGTGAAGTCGCTCAGTCGTGTCCGACTCTTTGCGACCCCATGGACTGCAGCCTACCAGGCTCCTCTGTCCATGGGATTTTCCAGGCAAGATTACTGGAGTGGGTGCCATAGTGGGTTACTATTTCCTCCTTCAGGGGACCTTCCAGACCCAGGGATCAAACTGGCATCTCCTGTATCTCCTGCACTGCAGGCAGATTCTTTCCCTGCTGAGCAATCAAGGAAGGCTTATCTCCTACCTCACAGAAATTATCTCCCTACTAATACCATACTTCTCCAGAAGTAAAGTGTCCAAAATGGACTGTTCTGTTCAGAACCTTTACTGGAGTTGTTCACATTGTGCACAAGTGCAAAACTGAAGCAGAGAAGTGGAAATAAAATAGGTAGGTTATGAGACAATTTTCTAGCTGCCTCAGAATTTAGTTCTTACAGAGTAGAGAAACAGACATGGTATTCTGTGATGGAAGATGTGTCATATTTTCATGAATTAAAATGTAGGTGATCTAAGAGGTAAAATCTGGGAAATATTTTCTTAATTCAACTCTATTTACTGTATTATTGGGTTGGTCAAAAAGTTTGTTTGGGTTTTTCCAGTTGATGTTGAAAAACCTGAACGAACTTTTTGGCCAACCCATTAGATTATGAATCTAATTTTGAATGTTGCTCTAAATTCCTTTTTCCCTCTACTTTGCTTGACATTTATGGTACTAGTATTTCCAGCTATATACAACTGAAAATGAAAACCTCCTTTTTCGGAAAGATGTGTAAAAGCAATGTTCACTTTTTTCTCCTAAAATTGGCCAAGACTATATAGCCAAGCTATGACGTGTTTCCCCAAGTGCAAAAATCAGGTGAAATGCTGTAAGAGCTTTTGCAGTTTTGATTGAAAGCAGTTAACTTAAGCCAATATGTCTGAGAAAATTCCTATTTGGAGCGAGTAGCAACACATTCATGTTAATTTGTACCAAGAGGATATTGGAAGGTTGAAAATTTGTACCAAGAGGATATTGGAAGGTCATGTTAATTTGTACCAAGAGGATATTGGAAGGTATAAGTTTCTACATAGACTCATTCAAACAATCATTACTCAATTCTAGGTGTAATGTTGAAAAGAATTCATAGGCATTTTTAAATTTCATTATGCATAGCTTTCATTGTACATTTGAATTAATTATGACTTTATAATCTAATAAACATCCTCTTATTCTTAAACCTTTATTCAAATACTATGTTGTTTTGTTGTTGATGCTAATGTTATTACTTCTTTGTCTGAACCTTCAATGTGGAGAAAACATCAATGTAAATCAAATGATAAATAAATGTGCTTGGCCTCATTTGAGAGGCTATAAAACCATGTTTTCTGAAGATCAGATATTATGAAAAAGGCAGCTGGAAGATAGTAGAGTTTTGTGAAAGAGAGGACACAGTTAACTTCCAACTCTGATACTAGCTGCATGACTTAGCCTTAATTTTCCTCATTTGCAAAGCACTTTGAGTGTTGTCTTGACAATCATGGGAGAAAATTCACAGAAAATGATCAACACTTTACCAGAACATAGTAAGTACTCAACAAAGCACCTCTGTATAACTGAGAGATGGAGGTAGCTTAGAATTAGTATTATCTTAAAGAACAAACATCAGTCAAACCTTGCTTCTCATAAATTAACAATTTTCTGAAATAATTATGAAAAGTACTGTAGGTCTTTGTTCATACATTATCTATTTTGGAATAATTAGGCATTTAGTTCTAGAGATGAGGTGCAGAAGAAAGAAAAGAAAGAAGTAAGAGTCTGAAATAGCCTGAGAGGTAAATTATATTGGGGGAGAACAGTACCTAGCATAGTATGAATCACAGTTATGAAGTGACTCCGAAGACAATAAGTTGACTCTGTGAGATAACCAGACATATGGCACCCACAGTGTAACAGCTGCCAACTTATTGTCTGAATCATTTCAAGGTGACCAGGCTATATGATATCTAATGTGATTTGGGTGTTTTCAAATATTTTTCTTACCATGTAATTTATAGAGATTACTGTTATTATTCTGCAGTTAATTCTATCCCACAATATTTCATCAGTTCCTCATGCCACCAAAACTTTATCATCTCTACTGCAGACTGCCCATGAGACAAGCATCAGAGTGATTTGTCTAGAGTTCTAAATAGAAGTGATCTGTTGCTTTCTTCTAAAGTGTTTGGATCATTGGAACAGAGCCCAATAAACCAAGCCACAGAGGTTAGACTTTGAGGTCAAAATTTAGCATGTATTTACTAGACCTCAAGTTCTTTCGGCATTTAAGGATACAATAATTTAATTAATAATATACAAAATGGTTGTAAGATATGTGAGTTCAAAATGGTCAGTTAATTGAAGATGCAAAGTTTTTATTAAAAGTAGAAGTTTAATAAGGTTATAAAACATGATCATGAAATCTGAAGGCCAACTTTCATTATCTCAATGCTATTCATGTTAATTTCTGAGATATGGGATATTTAATGTTTGGGATATGGAAATTTAAATGGCAAATATCTGCCTGGCGTGCTGCTATTCATGGGGTCACGGAGAGTCAGACACGACTGAGTGACTGAACTGAACTGAACTGATATATTAGTTTAAAATATGGAATTTTTAATGTTAATAATCAACACAACAGTGTATTCATAAAACTTAGAATAACAGAATTTTAGAATTCATTTACAACACTGATTCCCAAAATACGCCTCTTAGGACTTTAACAGATACAATGTTTCACGGTCAAATAAAACTCAGAAATACTGAGTTATGTGGTTTCTTTACTGTTGGATCTCTAAAAGTCTTCCAAATGCAAATTTCTTCACGAATTGCTGAATGTGACAGAATTACAATATTTATGTTTCTTGAACTTATATGATCATGAAACTCTTCACTATCGATCTTGAAGTGCTAGGAAATATACACTGAACTCTTTATTTTATGTGACAGAACTAAAATCCATGGTAATTATGTGGCTAGGTAATGGCAGAGACAGTATTAGAAATAGTAGATTTCTTGTCCAGTGACTTTTTCTTTTTTAAAAAAAAAAAACTAATATTTTATATAATAGAATGACAAACAAGTTTTCTTCTAATTTTGTCACCACACTTTTCTAACTCACAAATTATTAGTGGCATAGGTAGAAGATTATTAACTCTTATGTTACTTGGAGTAAAGTCTTCCCTACCCCCAACACATACAAGAGCAAAATATAACTTGATTTCATTTATTTAGCATTAATTAGCTTATCCTAAGGAAGGAAAATGGGATTTCTCTGATGATCCAAAAATTCAGAACACAACTCATTGCATCACATTTTATTTTTAAACATACTTGAAATTGCTGCTGAAAAGTCCAGAATGTCCATTGACATGGAAATAAATTACACATGACAATGCACATGACCATCTGCCCAGGCAAAGTTGCCCTTTTTGTTGAGTTGAGTGGAAAGGTTAATTTCAACTTAGCTCTGTGTGTGGTTGGGCAGTTCCCAAGTGAAAACCAAAACACATTTTTTAAATGTTTATTTAAAAAGAAAGAGTACTCAGTGTGTGAGTGTGTGTGTGTGTGGGGCCAGTGTGTGCTGAAGTAAGTTCCCATAAGAGTGAATTCTCCACATGGATAGGCTCAGGTGGCTGGGAGATAAGTGGGACTCCCTCTTAGGTTTATAGAGGGATCCTTAATAAGAAATAATTCATTGTTTACACACTAGGGAAAGTTAACAAAGGAATAGTGAACAGTTTGCAATGAAAAACAATGAGACATTTCATCTGCTATGGAAGTTAATCTAAACTGAAATCCAACTGAGATAACTGAGAATAGTCAGTCTATATACTTGAGCGTTTCATCTCTAAGGTAAATTAACAAGATAATCTTAAAGAGAGATGTCAAATAGAACAGTGTAACAATTTCAACTATATATAAAGAAAACCAATCTGGATACTGACAGCATCAGAAATTAGTATGTCCTTAAATAGTTTATTTTTGTCAGTGGAAACAGGCCATGGCATTAAATGTCTACAGAAAATTCGTATGGCATTTGCTAGCCTGCTAGTAAAAAAACATCATTTAAAACCAAAGCTAAACTTCTAACAGTTTTTAGAAAGAAATGAGAATTTCACAGTCTGGTTGTAGATATAGAACATGGAATTATGGCATCTGTTCAAGTAACAATATTCACTATTTGTTTATTTTTAGTTTAAGAAAAAGCATACAATGCATATGTCTCTGGGCACATGTTCAATAATAAAAATGTTTTGCAATGAATTAGGAAAGATATGAGCTTTGCATGACTTTATGTGAAAACTTGATTAAGATAAACACTTTTCAATGCACCCTAAGTACATAATTCACATACTATAAAGGAAAACAAAAAATACTTTTTTCTAAGAATGCCTAACTTCCATGTCAAAAGAGTGAAAGAAACCTTTTTCTAAAGAATGTTTGATTTTTCAGCTTACAAACAGATCAGACAACACAAATTTTTACTAAATGTTCACAATTCTGGGTGCTGATTGACAGTCAGTACAGCTAGTCAGTAGTACAAGGATATAAAGAATAGTAACAGCAAAGACATAGACAAAGTAAAATGAGATGTTGTTTTTTACATACAGCCTTATAGTTTCCATCACATCATTCTAAATGCAAAGTAATTGCAATTACCTGTTACAAGAGATATGCAACTATAACTTTTATTGATTTGAGAAAGACTAAAGAGATATATGAAAGGAAGAGGAAGATCTGAGGGCTCCGTGTTGTGCAAAATACCCTAGATTAGTGGTTTCAACGGCTGGTCTGGTAAGATTTCAAGAATATTTTATGACCTCCATTATCTTGTACCTTGTATTGAGTACATCTTGATATTGTATAAGTCAACTGTAAAACTTCGAACAGGTGTAGAGAATGTTTATTTTTTAATGTAGCTGAAGAAAGTAAAGAAAAACAGTGAAATAATATAGTGTTTAAAGGAGACGTCAGGATTTTCAGATATATTACAAATACAGAGTAGCACCTTTATGTATCTTTCTCTAGAAAATCAAGTTAATACAGGATGGTATTACTGTGACTATCAAATGAAATAGTACAAGAATATGCCTAAATATAGTTATATAACATAATATAGCATAAATAATAATATACAATATACATAATTCATATATGTATATATTGTAAACTCTGTATATATATGTACTATTTTGTATATAATAGTATAACATTTATATATACAATATATGAATAACATATATCATATATAATGTGTTCATATTTTATGTACACTGTATAGTATCTCTGTGTAATATGTATAACTTATTCAAGCTGACAGTGAATTAATGCATATTTTTACTTTACATTAATTTTTTAGTGCTTAAGCAAATATTAAAATAAATTATCAACATGGGTTCATTACATTGTTTCATCTGCAGAGCAGACTTATTAAATAAAACCTAAAATCAAATAAAAAAGGCCTATGGAATTCTCTGAGTGTGTGTGCTAAGTCGCTTCAGTCGTGTCCAACTCTTTGCGACCCCATGGACTGTAGCCCACAAGGCTCCTTTGTCCATGGGATTCTCCATGCAAGAATACTGAAGTAGGTAGTCATTTCTTTCTCCAGGGGTTCTTTCCAACTCAGGGATGGAACCCAGGTCTCTCACATTGCAGGCAGATTCTCTACCAGCTGAGCCACCTGGGATGCCCTGGTATTATCTACTGGATCTTAGTATATTCAATAAAGTTTTCATTATTTTCATTCTTTCATTTAACAATATTTGAAGTACCTACTTTTTGCCAAGTTTGTGTTGGTTACACCCTATTTCAGGGAAATTAAATGCAGTATACAAAAAGGTGATTTTGTAAATATTGAAGCCCTGTTTTAAGTCTCCAATGAAAAGGAGTACTACACAAAGTTAGAAGAGGATTATATTACTAGATTTCTTAGTTTTCTTTTACTAATGATAATTCAGCCTTCCAAAATGATTTTTTAAATAATAAGGAAACACTTCATGTTAGACACCATTAGAAACAACTAAAACATTGTAGATCTTGAGTTTTATAAATGGTTTAAAATACTATTTGTTTAACAAAGGTGACATTCTTTTAGAGAATGAAAAAATACACAAATAAACATTATGAAATGGGTTATCCAACTTCTTGAACATCACACAATTCTTAGTTAGAAAAAACTTTATTGAGTTAATTGTAAATGAGTCAGAAACATATGGATTAGATTTTCTTTGAACTGTATATGGGTCTAAAATTTAAATAGAAAAAGTCCTTGACAAATGCATTTTAGATGTTACTTTACTAGAAATGGTTGAATAATGTTTAAAGATGTTTAATAAAATCAAAACACAGCTGGGTTCCTCTATCATTAGTAATTAGATAATTACTGGGCATGAGATGAAACCATGTCCTTAGCAAGCATTCACCAAATACCCAATGAAAATACAAATACTCAGATAATAGCTAGATTAATAAAATTTTAGTGAAAACTGCATTACTTTCATGTTTAAAGTAACATGAAATCAAATTAATTTCAAAATATCAATGACAAAATATTTGGGAAACTTAGTTAAGGTATTATATTTTATTTTTATGCAATAATGTATTCAAATTGACCCAATGTTTATAAAACTTATAACAATTAAACTTTTATTAAGTTCTATTAATTTTAGTGAAAACTTTGAGAAAATGAAGCCACTGTGGCCTCTCTTCCATGAAATCCTGTTCATACTTCAAAACAAACATTTCAGTTTCTGGGGAAAAGATTCTCTGTTATTGACATACTTGACACTAGTTTTGTTTGAAACATATCCACTTTTCTAAAAGTTTTCATGTTATTATCCTGAATTATTCCTAAATTAGTATTATAAAGTCACAGAAAACAAGATTTTGGCTAGGATTACTTATCTTTCATTAAGTATCCAAATACCCAGTGGACATAAATTCCCTTACTTTTGTATCCTTCACATACTTAAGCACAGAGAAATTGCTTAGATTATATAATTGCTTAGACAACACTTTCCAGTAGAAATATAATGTGAGAAGCAATGTAATTTAAAAGTTCCTACTATTAGCATTTAAAATAGCATTCAAAATCAGATGAAATTAGGGTTTACAAGATGGCAAATATGAAAACTCAGAGATCACTTTTAACCAGCATACCAAAATCACAACTATTTACAGTGTAATTATCTATGAGAACAAACTGAATATTGGGAGAAAACATTTTCACAACTAAAGATTTTGCTCCGTGGATTACCACAAATTGTGGAAAATTCTTAAAGAGGTGGGAATACCAGACCACCTGACCTGCCTCTTGAGAAATCTGTATGCAGGTCAGAAAGCAACAGTTAGAACTAGACATGGAACAACAGACAGGTTCCAAGTAGGGAAAAGAATATGACAAGGCTGCATATTGTCACCCTACTTGTTTAACTTCTATGAAGAGTACATCATAAGAAATGCTAGGTTGGATGAAGCACAAGCTGGAATTAAGATTGCCAGGTGAAATATCAATAACCTCAGATAAGCAGATGACACCACCATTGTGGCAGAAAGTGAAGAACTAAAGAGCCTCTTGATGAAAGTGAAAGAAGAAAGTGAAAAAGTTGGTTTAAAGCTCAAAATTCAGAAAACTAAGATCATGGCATCTGGTCCCATCACTTCATGGCAAATAGATGGGAAATAGTGACAGACTTTATTTTTGGGGCTCCAAAATCACTGCAGATGGTGACTGCCACCATGAAATAATTTACTATTATATTTCTATTTTACTAAACAAAAAAATGCTTACTCCTTGAAAGAAAAGTTATGAACAACCTAGGCAACATATTAAAATGCAGAGACATTACTTTGCCAACAAAGGTCCATCTAGTCAAGGCTATGGTTTTTCCAGTAGTCATGCATGGGTATGAGAGTAGGACTACAAGATAGTTGAGTGCTGAAGAATTGATGCTTTTGAACTGTGGTGTTGGAGATGACTCTAGAGAGTCTTGAGAGTCCCTTGGACGTCAAGTCCATCCTAAAGGAAATCAGTCCTGAATATTCATTGGAAGGACCGATGTTGAAGCTGAATCTCTAATACTTTTGCCACCTGATGGGAAGAGCTAACTCATTTGAAAACACCCTGATGCTGGGAAAGATTGAAAGCAGGAAGAGAAGGGGACAACAGAAGATGAGATGGTTGGATGACATCACCGACTGAATGGACGTGAGTTTGAATAAACTCTGTGAGTTGGTAATGGACAGGGAGTCTTGGAGTGCTACAGCCCATGGGGTAGCAAACAGTGAGTGACTGAGCATCTGAACTGAACTGAAATGAGCATTGCTCCACCTATCAGAACAAGACCCAGTTTCCCCTCTGTCAGTCTCTTCAATATGGAAGCTTCCATAAACCTCTTATCTTTCTCCACCAGAGGGTAGACAGACTGAAAATCACAATCACAGAAAACTAACTTAAATACAGTCTTGTCTAACTCAATGAAACTATGAGCCATGCCTTGTAGGGCCACACAAGACAGATGGGTCATGGTGGAGACTTCTGACAAAATGTGGCCCAAGTGGAGAAGGGAATGGCAAACCACGTCAGTATTCTTGCCTTGAGAACCCCATGAACAGTATAAAAAGGCAAAAATATAGGACACTGAAGTATGAAATCCCCAAGTCGATAGGAGATCTCCAGTATGCTATGGAGATCAGTGCAAAACTAACTTCAGAAAGAATTCAGAACAGAGCCAAAGAAAAAACAAAACCCAACTGTGGACGTGACTGGTGATGGAAGTAAAGTGCAATGCTGTAAAGAGAAATATTGCACAGGAACCTGGAATATTAGGTCCATGAATCAAGGCAAATTGGAAGTGGTCAAACAGGAGATAGCAAGAATGATTGTTGACATTTTAGGAATCAGCGAAATAAAATGGACAGCAATGGGTGAATTTAACTCAGATGACCATTATATCTACTACTGTAAGCAAGAATCCCTTAGAAGAAATGGAGTAGCCATCATAGTAAACAAAAGAGTCTAAAATGCAGTATTTGGATACAATCTCAAAAACGACAAAATGAACTCTGTTCCTTTCCAAGGCAAATCATTCAATATCATGGTAATCCAAGTCTATATTCTGACCAATTATGCTGACAAAGCTGAAGTTGAATGGTTCTATGAAGACGTAGAAGAACTTCTAGAACTAACACCCAGAATAGATGCTATTTTCATTATAGGAGAATGGAATGCAAAAATAGGACGTCAAGAAATACCTGGAGTAACAGGCAAATTTGGCCTTGGAATACAGAAAGAAGCAGGAAAAAGACTAATAGAGTTTTGTCAAGAGAATCTACTGGTCATAGGAAACACCCTCTTCCAACAACAGAAGAGAAGGCGCTACACATAGACATCACCAGATGGTCAATACCAAAATCAGTTGCTTATATTCTTTGCAGGCAAAGATGGAGAAGTTCTACACAGTCAGCAAAAACAAGACCAGGAGCTGACTATGGCTCAGATCATGAACTCCTTATTACCAAATTCAGACTTCAGTTGAAGAAAGTAGGGAAAAACACTAGACCATTCAGGTATGACCTAAATCAAATCCTTTACGACTATACAGTGGAAGTGACAAATAGATTCACGGGGTTAGATCTGATAGACAGAGTGCCTGAAGATCTATGGACAGAGGTTCGTGAAATTGTACATGATGGAATGATCAAGACTACGCCAAAGGAAAAGAAATGCAAAAAGGCAAAGTGATTGTCTGAGGAGGCCTAACAAACGGCTATGAAAAGAAGAGAAGCAAAAGGCAAAGGAGAAAAGGAAAGATGTACCCATTTGAATGCAGAGTTCCAACGAGTAGCAAGGAGAGTTAAGAAAGCATCCTTCAGTGATCAATGCAAAGAAATCGAAGAAAACAATAGAATGGGAAAGACTGGAGATCTCTTCAAGAAAATTAAAGATACCAAGGGAAATTTTCATGCAAAAATGACCTCAATAAAGGACAGAAATGGTGTGAACCTAACAGAAGCAGAAGGTATTAAGAAGAATTGGCAAAAATACACACAAGAACTATATAAAAAAAGATCTTCAAGAACCAGATAATCACAATGGTGTGATCTCTCATCTAGAGCCAGACATCCTGCTATGTGAAGTCAAGTGGGCCTTAGAAAGCATCACTACAAACAAAGCTAGTGGAGTTGATGGAATTCGACCTGAGCTATTTCAAATCCTAAAAGATGATGCTGTGAAAATGTTTCACTCAATATGCCAGCGAATTTGGAAAACTCAGCAGTGTCCACAGGACTGGAAAAGGTCAGTTTTCATTCTAATCCCAAAGAAAGGTAATGCCAAACAATGTTGAAACTACCGCACAATTGCACACATCTCACATGCTAGCAAAGTAATGCTCAAAATTCTGCAAGCCAGGCTTCAACAGAATGTTAACTATGAACTTCCAGATGTTCAAGCTGGATTTAGAAAAAGCAGAGGATTCAGACATCGAATTGCCAACATCTGTTGGATCATAAAACACAAGAGAGTTTCAGAAAAACATCAATTTCTGCTTTATTGACTATATCAATGGCTTTGACTGGGTGGATCACAACAGACTGTGGTAAAATTCTTAAAGAGATGGGAATATCAGACCACCTTCAGTTCAGTTCAGTTCAGTTCAGTCGCTCAGTCATGTCTGACTGTTTGCAACCCCATGAATTGCAGCACACCAGGCCTCCCTGTCCATCACCAACTCCCAGAGTTCACTCAGACTCACTTCCATCGAGTTAGTGATGCCATCCAGCCATCTCATCTTCTGTCGTCCCCTTTTCCTCCTGCCCCCAATCCCTCCCAGCATCAGAGTCTTTTCCAATGAGTCAACTCTTCTCATGAGATGGCCAAAGTATTGGAGTTTCAGCTTTAGCATGATTCCTTCCAAAGAAATCCCAGGGCTGATCTTATTCAGAATGGACTGGTTGGACCTCCTTGCAGTCCAAGGGACTCTCAAGAGTCTTCTCCAACACCACAGTTCAAAAGCATCAATTCTTTGGCGCTCAGCCTTCTTCACAGTCCAAATCTCACATCCATACATGACCACTGGAAAAACCATAGCCTTGACTAGACAGACCTTAGTCAGCAAAATAATGTCTCTGCTTTTGAATATGCTATCTAGGTTGGTCAAAACGTTCCTTCCAAAGAGTAAGCATCTTTTAATTTCATGGCTGCAGTCACCATCTGCAGTGATTTGGGAGCCCCCCCCCAAAAAAAAAAAAATAAAATCTGACACTGTTTTCACTGTTTCCCCATTGATTTCCCATGAAGTGATGGGACCAGATGCCATGATCTTCGTTTTCTGAATGTTGAGCTTTAAGCCAATTTTTTCACTCTCCACTTTCACTCGCATCAAGAGGCTGTTTAGTTCCTCTTCACTTTCTGCCATAAGGGTGGTGTCATCTGCATATCTGAGGTTATTGATATTTCTCCTGGGAATCTTAATTCCAGCTTTTGTTTCTTTCAGTCCAGCGTTTCTCATGATGTACTCTGCATGTAAGTTAAATAAGCATGGTGACAATATGCAGCCTTGACATACTCCTTTTCCTATTTGGAACCAGTCTGTTGTTCCATGTCCAGTTCTAACTGTTGCTTCCTGACCTGCATACAGATTTCTCAAGAAGCAGGTCAGGTGGTCTGGTATTCCCATCTCTTTCAGAATTTTTCACTTTCTTGTGATCCACACAGTCAGAGGCTTTGGTATAGTCAATAAAGCAGAAATAGATGGTTTTCTGGAACTCTCCTGCTTTTTCCATGATCCAGCAGATATTGGCAATTTGATCTCTGGTTCCTCTGCCTTTTCTAAAACCAGCTTGAACATCTGGAAGTTCACAGTTCACATATTGCTGAAGCCTGGCTTGGAGAATTTTGAGCATTACTTTACTAGCATGTGAGATGAGTGCAATTGTGTGGTAGTTTGAGTATTCTTTGGCATTTTCTTTCTTTGGAATTGGAATGAAAACTAACCATTTCCAGTCCTGTGGAGTTTTTTCCGGTCCTGCTGAGTTTTCCAAATTTGCTGGCATATTGAGGGCAGCACTTTCACAGCATCATCTTTCAGGATTTGAAATAGCTCAACTGGAATTCCATCACTTCCAATAGCTTTATTTGTAGTGATGCTTTCTAAGGCCTACTTGACTTCACATTCCAGGATGTCTGGTTCTAGAGGAGTGATCACAACATCGTGATTATCTGGGTCATGAAGTTCTTTTTTGTACAGTTCTTCTGTGTATTCTTGGCAGCTCTTCTTAATATCTTCTGCTTCTCTTAGGTCCATACCATTTCTGTCCTTTATTGAGCCCATCTTTCCATGAAATGTTCCCTTGGTATCTCTAATTTTCTTGAAGAGATCTCTAGTCTTTCCCATTCTGTTGTTTTCCTCTATTTCTTTGCATTGATTGCTGAAGAAGGCTTTTTTATCTTTTCTTGCTATTCTCTGGAACTCTGCATTCAGATGCTTATATCTTTCCTTTTCTCCTTTACTTTTCCCTTCTCTTCTTTTCACACCTATATGTAAGGCCTCCCCAGACAGCCATTTTGCTTTTTTGCATTTCTTTTCCATTGGGATGGTCTTGATCCCTGTCTCCTGTACAACGTCATGAACCTCATTCCATAGATCATCAGGCAATCTATCTATCAGATTTAGACCCATAAATCTGTTTCTCACTTCCATTGTATAATCATAAGGGATTTGATTTAGGTCATACCTGAATGGTCTAGGGGTTTTCCCTATTTTCTTCAATTTAAGTCTGAATTTGGTAATAAGGAGTTCATGATCTGAGCCACAGTCAGCTCCTAGTCTTGTTTTTGTTGAATGTATAGAGCTTCTCTATTTGGCTGCAAAGAATATAATCAATCTGATTTCGGTGTTGACCATCTGGTGATGTCCATGTGTAGAGTCTTCTCTTGTGTTGTTGGAAGAGGGTGTTTGCTATGACCAGTGCATTTTCTTGGCAAAACTCTATTAGTCTTTGCCCTGCTTCATTGTGCATTCCAAGGCCTAATTTGCCTGTTACTCCAGGTGTTTTCTGACTTCCTACTTTTGCATTCCAGTCTCGTAGAATGAAAAGTACATCTTTTTTGGGTGTTAGTTCTAAAAGGTCTTGTAGGTCTTCTTAGAACCGTTCAACTTCAGTTTCTTCAGTGTTACTGGTTGGGGCATAGATGTGGATTACTGTGATATAGAATTGTTTGCCTTGGAGACAAACAGAGATCATTCTGTCGTTTTTGAGACTGCATCCAAGTACTGCATTCAGACTCTTTTGTTGACCATGATGGCTACTCCATTTCTTCTGAGGGATTCCTGCCCGCAGTAGTATATATAATGGTCGTCTGAGTTAAATTCACTCATACCAGTCCATTTTCATTTGCTGATTCCTGGAATGTTGACCTTCACTCTTTCCATCTCTTGTTTGACCACTTCCAATTTGCCTTGATTCATGGACCTGACATTCCAGGTTCCTATGCAATATTGCTCTTTACAGCATCAGGCCTTTCTTCTATCACCAGTCACATCCACAGCTGAATATTGTTTTTGTTTTGGCTCCATCCCTTTCTTCTTTCTGGAGTTATTTCTCCGCTGATCTCCAGTAGCATATTGGGCACCTACTGGCCTGGGGAGTTCCTCATTCAGTATCCTATCATTTTGCCTTTTCATACTGTTCATGGGGTTCTCAAGGCAGGAATACTGAAGTGGTTTGCCATTCCCTTCTCCAGTGGACCATATTCTGTCAGACCTCTCCACCATGACCCGCCCGTCTTGGGTTGCCCCGCGGGAGTGGCTTAGTTTCATTGAATTACACAAGGTTGTGGTCCTAGTGTGATTGGATTGACTAGTTTTCTGTGAGTATGGTTTCAGTGTGTCTGCCCTCTGATGCCCTCTTGCAACACCTACCATCTTACTTGCGTCTCTCTTACCTTGGGCATGGGGCTGCTCCAGCAAAGTGCAGCTGCTGCTCCTTACCTTGGATGAGGGATATCTCCTCTCTACCGCCTCCCTTCCTGACCTTCAACGTGGGATAGCTCCTCTAGGCTCTCCTGTGCCCCAGCAGCCACCACTCCTGGGATGTCGGGTTGCTCCTCAGAGCTGCCGCCTCTGGCCTCAGACACTGGGTAGCTCCTCTCGGCCATTCCTGTGTTGTCCCAGCCTGGCATTCTCAGCTGCTGCCCCTGACCTCAGACGTGGTGTAATTCCTCTTGGCCGCCACCCTTTGGGGAAGGGGTCCTCTGGGCTTTTATCCCTGACCTCAGACGTGGGGTAGCTCCTCTCAGCTGTGCTTACCTCACCTTACCTTCCTGAAATCTGTATGCAGGTCAAGAAACAACAGAACTGGACATGGAACAAAAGACTGGTTCCAAATAGGAAAAGGAGTACGTCAAGGCTGTATATTGTCACCCTGCTTATTTAACTTATATGCAGAGTACATCACTAGAAACTCTGGACTGGAAGAAACACAAGCTGGAATCAAGATTTCAGGGAGAAATATCAATAACCTCAGATATGCAGAGATACCACCCTTATGGCAGAAAGTGAAGAGGAGCTAAAAAGCCTCTTGATGAAAGTGAAAGAAGAAAATGAAAAAGTTGGCTTAAAAGTCAACATTCAGAAAACTAAGATCATGGCATCTGGTCCCATCACTTCATGGTGAATAGATGGGGAAACAGACAGACTTTAATTTTGGGGGCTCCAAAATCACTGCAGATGGTGATTGCAGCCATGAAATTAAAAGATGCTTGCTCCTTGGAAGAAAAGTTATCACCTACCTAGACAGGCTATTAAAAAGCAGAGACATTTCTTTGACAACAAAGGTCTGCCTAGTTAAGGCTATGGGTTTTCCAGTAGTCATTAATGGATGTGAGAGTTGGACTATAAAGAAAGCTGAACACTGAAGAATTGACACTTTTGAGCTTTGATGTTGGAGACAACTCTTGAGAGTCCCTTGGACTGCAGGGAGATGCAACCAGTCCATCCTTAAGGAAATCAGTCTTGAATATTCATTGAAAAGACTAATGGTGAAGCTCAGTCTCCAATACTTTGGCCAGCTGATGGGAAGAGCTGACTCATTTGAAAACACCCTGATGTTAGGAAAGGTTGAAGCCAAGAAGAAAAAGGGACAACAGAGGATTAGATGGTTGAATGGCATTACTGACTGAATGGACTTGAGCTTGAGTAAACTCCAGGAGTTTACTGGCAGGCCTGCATGTAACAGGCCTGCGATGGACAGGCAGGCCTGGCATGCTGCATTCCATGGGATCCCAAAGAGTCAGACACAACTGAGTGAACTAAATTGAAATGAAAAAGTTACTTATTATTGTAAATTTTGGTGAAGGAATTCTATTACCTTTCAGGTTTGACTCTAAATTAAGTGTTATGAATGCACACTATGGGGCACTATGCAGCTCTTAACATGAGTGAAGACTATCTCTGTACATTGCTCTGGCATGAAGTCCAGAAAATATGGTTATACGAAGAGAGGTTATAAGTGGTAATAAGGGAGAGAGGAAAAGCAAGATGGTGAAAGTGAATGCAGTGTGTTAACATTTATCTAAATAAAAACATATACTTTTGCTTTCCTGAAAGAAAAAACAGTTAGCAAATAAATTATTATTGTATAAATGTTATCATTTTGATGGAGAAAAGTGATACAACTTTAGACTTCCTTGAATATGCTTGTTGTCTATATTTGACTACAGAAACAAATATTTTTCATAAGTATACAATAAAACAAAAAATTTAACTTTGAAAATTAAAAGTAAAATAAAAATATGGCTTAAAATTGTACTTATGTAGTACTTTATTTGTACTTTAGTATTTTATTTGTACTTTATTTAGTAGTATTTTCACACAAAGATTAAATCATTCCAAGTGATCTTAAAACATAGTACTGTTGGTTCTCTCTCTAGTATGATATTTACATATATATATAATGTATATAATATTATATATATATGTATATAATATATATATCTATAGAACAAAAAATGTACAAAATATTTTCGATAATTTGGTGATTACATTTTTCCAGGTATTATTGGTATTGGTGTTCTAATAGTGTTGTATTTACATTGTAAATTGAATCAAATGAATCATGCTTGTGTCTTTGAAATAAATCAAGATTTGGGGCTTGGTTAAAGCTAATCTCATGTGAGCATGTGCTAAGTTACTTTAGTCGTGCCTGATTCTCTGTCACCAGACTGGCAGGACTGTAGCCTGCCAGTCTTCTCTGTCCATGGGATTCTCCAGGCAAGACTACTGAAATAGGTCTTCATACCCTCCTCCAGAGGATTTTCCTGACCCAGGGATCAAACCTGCATCTCTTAAGTCTCCTGCATTGGCAGATGGGTTCTTTAACACTAGTGCTATCCTTAGAAGACCTAAACTAATCACACATCACATTAATAACATTATGTTGTACCTGGTTTAAACTGAATTGAGTTGGAAGTATCAGTACAAACTCGTGATGCATTTTTGTCTCACACAGAAAACCTAGAAACAATGACTAGACAACTATTTATGAGCAAAACTAGCAGCCATATTTTGGTTTGCAACTATTTTTCTTGAAAAAGAGCTAAGCCACTTAAGAAAAGACTTATTCCAAGTGCTGGGCAGAAGCAAGAAGAAGAAAGGAAGCTATCAACTACTACTAATATCATATCAAAAAGATACAAGAGTTGATTTGAATAAGCTGATTGAAACAAACTGATTGAACATATTCCATAATAATGCTAAAAAAAATAAAATCTCCTTGGTATTGAGGGATGCTAAGGAAACAATTAATTATAGTAAAAATTGGGGACTTTTCTATGCAAGCAATACCTTAGTTTAGCAAAATAGTTGATTTGTGGATGTATTTTTCATCCTAGGTATATCCCAGCTCCCAAAGAAGGAATAATAGAAGAAGCATAGTATGTTTCAGAAAGGGAAGAGGAGCTTAATAGACTCTTTGATGAGGGTGAAGCAGGAGAGTGAAAAAGCTGGTTTAAAACTCAGTATTCAAAAAACTAACATCATGACATCTGGTCCTATCACTCATAGCAAACAGATGGAGAAAAAGTAAAAACGGGCAAATTTTCTTCAGCTCCAAAATCACTGAAGATGGTGACTGCAGCCATGAAATTAAAACATGTTTGCTCCTTGGAAGGAAAGCTGTGACAAATATAGACAGGACAGCATATTAAAAAGCAGAGATATCACTTTGCCAACAAAGGTCCATGGAGGCAAATCTATGGTTTTCCCAGTGATCATGCACAGATATCAGAGTTGCATCATAAAGAAGGCTGCGTATTGAATAATTGATGCTTTCAAGTTGCAGTGCTAGAGAAGACCCTTGAGAGTCCCTTGGACTACTAGGAGATCAAACCTATCAATACCAAAGGAAATCAACCCTGAATATTCATTGGAAGGACTGATGCCAAAGCTGAAGCTCCAATACTTTGGCTACCTTATGTGAAGAGCTGACTTATTAAAAAAGACCTTGATCCTGGAAAAGACTGAGGGCAGAAGAAGGAGGCAACAGAGGATGAGATGGTTGGAGGGCTTTACCAACACAATGGACAAGAGTTTGAGCACACTCTGGGAGATAGTGAAAGACAGGGAAGCTGAAATGCTGCAGTCCATGGGGTCTCAAAGAGTTGGACACAATTTAGCTGATGAACAACAGCAATCATGTTGCAATCCCTCATGAGTTTAGTGATCCAAGGTACACTGATAAAGGGCTGACATCACAAATAAGAGACAAACAGACATTTGGACCTTCTGATGAACAACTCTGAAGAGGTTTCACCAAACAAACAGACAAAATTATAAAGCCATGATTCTTAATCCAGTTGAATTCTCTAGGTATAATTACTGATTAATAGGACATATAAGGAACAAATGATCTTGTTTAATGACAACACAGCTTATAATCTTCAAAATCATGTGATCTATTTCCTTAAAAGAAAAAACACAAAAGGCACAATGGAAAAATATGTAATAGATTTTGAGATTTATTTAGAAACTGATGCAAACTGCTTTAAAAACAAGTTTGGAAATACAAATCTTGATTAGACATTTTAGTTAAACAAATTGCTATTGTATTTTATAGCATAAAGTAACTGTGGTTGTAATGTAAGGAAACGATTTCTCACAGAAATATACATTAAAATATTTACAGATAAAATGATGAAAAGAGTAGTATTAGCATCAAAATAATCCTGGGGTAGCAGTGAGCAAGTAAATAGATGAAAATAATTGAACATGAACTGATCATAGCTGAAGCTGGTTAATAGATCTTCAAGTTCATTATACAATTCTCTTCACAATTGTATGCATTTGAACATTGCATATGGTATGAATTTAAAATGGCATTATGGTTAAATAACCTTAGGGGAAAACAGAAACCTTTATTATACAATAAGAAATCTATAGACAAGTTAAGCATTTGAATAAAGCATGTGGAAAAGAACAGAAACATCAAACATGTGTTTCCAAGCATGGAAGGAGGAAGTAGCTATTAATAAAATTATGTCAATTTAATTTTAAAAATTATACCTAGAATTAATTTTTTGAGAAGATCAATAATGTGTTTTAAAATTCTACAACATTTTTGGATCGCAGCCATTCTGACTGGTGTGAAGTGGTACCTCATTGTGGTTTTGATTTGCATTTCTCTAATAATGAGTGATGTTGAGCATCTTTTCATGTGTTTGTTAGCCATCCGTATGTCTTCTTTGGAGAAATGTCTATTTAGTTCTTTGGCCCATTTTTTGATTGGGTCGTTTATTTTTCTGGAGTTGAGCTGCAGAAGTTGCTTGTATATTTTTGAGATTAGTTGTTTGTCAGTTGCTTCATTTGCTATTATTTTCTCCCATTCAGAAGGCTGTCGTTTCACCTTGCTTATATTTTCCTTTGTTGTGCAGAAGCTTTTAATTTTAATTAGATCCCATTTGTTTATTTTTGCTTTTATTTCCAGAATTCTGGGAGGTGGATCATAGAGGATCCTGCTGTGATTTATGTCTGAGAGTGTTTTGCCTATGGGTGTGGAGAAAAGGGAACCCTCCTACACTGTTGGTGGGAATGCAAACTAGTACAGCCACTATGGAGAACACTGTGGAGATTCCTTAAAAAATTGCAAATAGAACTACCTTATGACCCAGCAATCCCACTGCTGGGCATACATACCGAGGAAACCAGAATTGAAAGAGACACATGTACCCCAATGTTCATCGCAGCACTGTTTATAATAGCCAGGACATGGAAACAACCTAGATGTCCATCAGCAGATGAATGGATAAGAAAGCTGTGGTACATATACACAATGGAGTATTACTCAGCCGTTAAAAAGAATTCATTTGAATCAGTTCTGATGAGATGGATGAAACTGGAGCCGATTATACAGAGTGAAGTAAGCCAGAAAGAAAAACACCAATACAGTATACTAACACATATATATGGCATTTAGGAAGATGGCAATGACGACCCTGTATGCAAGACAGGGAAAGAGACACAGATGTGTATAACGGACTTTTGGACTCAGAGGGAGAGGGAGAGGGTGGGATGATTTGGGAGAATGACATTCTAACATGTATACTATCATGTGAATTGAATCGCCAGTCTATGTCTGACGCAGGATGCAGCATGCTTGGGGCTGGTGCATGGGGATGACCCAGAGGGATGTTGTGGGGAGGGAGGTGGGAGGGGGGTTCATGTTTGGGAATGCATGTAAGAATTAAAGATTTTAAAATTTAAAAAATAAAAAACTAAAAATAAGTAAAAAATAAAATAAAATTAAAAATTAAAAATTAAAAAATTAAAAAAATAAAAAATAAATAAATAAAATTCTACAACAAGTCAAACAATAAGCAAAAAATTAGCTTAGAGAATTAAGAATAATAAGGAACATATAAACAAAGGGCTTTAGAATTTTTTCTGAAAATTATACAACACTAAACTAACACATATGAAAACCTTATACAAATATATATTTCTGAATTTAACTTTAAAATGTTAGAAATTTGAATAGTGCTCATGAAAAGTATATAAAATTAGTAAGAAAAAAAAACTCTCCAAATAGAAAGCTAATAAAGGGCTATACTTTATCTTGTTTTGAAATGTATCATAAGAGAGGATTAAATAAAAATGTATTATATAAGAAAAGAAAGAGATCAATAGGAACTGAACACAAAATTCAGATAGACATATGTTTTAACGTTTTTTTTTCAATTAATGTTTATTGGAGTACATAGTTGCGTTACAATGTTGTGTTAGTTTCAGCTGTACAGCAAAGTGAATCAGCTATTTGTTGTCGTTTTTGTTTTCCAGTCACTCAGTCATCTCCGACTATTTACAACTTCATGGACTGCAGCATGCCAGCCTTCCCTATCCTTTACTATCTTCCAGAGTTTGCTCAAACTCATGTCCATTGAGTTGGTGATGCCATCCAACCATCTCATCCTCTGTCACCCTCTTCTCCTCCTGTCCTCAATATTTCCCAGCATCAATGTCTTTCCCAATGAGTCAGCTGTTCGCATCAGGTGGCCACAGTATTGCAGCCTCAGCTTTAGCATCAGTCCTTCCAATGAACATTCTGGGTTAGTTTTCTTTAAGATTGATTGGTTTGATTTCCTTGCAGTTCAAGGGACTCTCAGTGGTCTTCTCCAGCACCACAAACTGAAAGCATCAATTCTTCGGTGCTCAGCCTTCTTTATGGACCAACTCTTACATCCATACGTGACTACTGGAGGAAATACAACAGCTTTGACTACACAGGACTTTATCAACAAAGAATCAGCTATATGTGTACATGTATCCCCTCTTATTTAGCCTTCCTGTTTAGGTCACCACACAGCACTGAGTAGAGTTCCCTGTGCTATACACACTGGGTACCTACTTTATACATAATAGTGCATATAGTCATTCCCAATGTCACAATCCATCGCACCCTCTCTTTCACACTTGATCGCCATACTTTCGTTCTCCACATCATGCCTCCACATAGGCAAGATGTTCATCTGCACCATTTTTTAAAGATTATACATATAGGTGATATTATTCATTTCTTTTTCTCCCTTTCTGACTTCCTTCACTGTAAGACAGGCTCTGGGTCCATCCACATATCTGAAAATGGCACAACATAGCACTTTTTATGGTTAAGCAACATTAAATTATATTGACATCTATATAGCATATTGATATTCAATCCACTGTTGATGGACATTGGGGTTGCTTCCATCTTGGCTATTGTAAATAGTGTTGCAGTGAACATGGGATGCATGTATCTCTTTGAATTGTCGTTTTCTCAGGATATATGCCCAGGAGTTGAATTGCTGGGCCATATGATAGTTTTATTTTTAGTTTCTTGAGGATCCTGCATACACTTCTCCACTGTGGTTATATCAGTCTACATTCCTAACAACAGTGTAAGATAGGTCCCTTTACACTCTCTCCAGAATTTATCATTTGTAACTTTTTATGATGACCATTCAGAATGATATGAGGTGATACTTCACTACAGTTTGATTTGCCATTATCTAATAATTAGTAATGGTGGAGAGTTCTCACAAAATGCAGTCCTCAGGAGAAGAGAATGGCAAACCACTTCATTATTTTTGCCCAGAGAACCCCACAAACAGCATGAAAGGCAAAAAGATATGACTCTGAATGATGAACCCCTCAGGTCTTTAGGTGCCCAATATGCTACTGGAGAAGACTGGAGAAATAAATCCAAAAAGAATGAAGAGACAGAGGAAAGGAAAAGCAATGCCCTGTTGTGGATGTGACTCGTGATGAAGGTAAAATCGGATGCTCTTAAGATCAATACTGAATAGGAACCTAGAGTATCAGGTTCATGAATCAAGGTAAATTCAGTTCGTTCAGTTGCTCAGTGATGTCTGACTCTTTGTAACCCCAAGGACTATAGGGCGCCAGGCTTACCTGTCCATCACCAACTCCTGGAACTTGCTCAAACTCATGTCCATCTATTCCGTGATATCATCCAATCATCTCACCCTCTGTTGTCCCCTTCTCCTCTTGCCTTCAATTGTACCCAGCATCAGGGTCTTTCCAAAAGAGCCAATTCTTTGAATCAGGTGACCAAAGTATTGGAACTTCAGTTTCAACATCAGTACTTTCAATAAATATTCATGAGTGATTTTTCTTAGGATTGACTGGTTAGATCTTCTTGCAGCCCAAGGGACTCTCAAGAGTTTTCTCCAACACCACAGTTCACAACCACTGATTCTTTGGTGCTCAGCTTTCTTTATAGTCCAACTCTCACATCCATATATGACCACTGGAAAACCAAAGGTTTGACTGGGCAGAACTTTGTAGACAAAGTAATGTCTATGCTTTTTAATATGCTGTCTAGATTGGACATAGCTTTTCATCCAAGGAGCAAGCGTCTTTTCCTTTCATGCCTACAGTCACCATCTGGAGTGATTTTGGAGCCCAGAAAAATAAAATATCTTACTGTTTCCATTGTTTCCCCATCTATTTGCCATGAAGTGATGGGACAGAATGCCATGATCTTAGTTTTCTGAATGTTGAGTGTTAAGCCAACTTTTTCATTCTCCTCTTTCACTTTTATCAAGAGGCTCTTTAGTTCTTCTTTGTTTTGTACCATAAGGGTGGTGTCATCTGCATATCTGAGGCTATTGATATTTCTCCCAGCAACCTTGATTCCAGTTTGTGCTTCATCTAGCCAGGCATTTTGCATGATGTGCTCTGAGAATAAGTTAATAATATTAACTTATTATTAATAAGTTAATATTATACAGGGTAATAATATACAGCCTTGATGTACTCCTTTCCCAATTTGGAACCAGTCTGTTTCTTCATGTCCAGGTCTAAGCAAATTGGAAGTGGTCAAACAGGATTGGCAAGAGTGAACATTGACATTTCAGGAATCATGAACTAAAATGGACTAGAATGGGCAAATTTAATTCAGATGATCATTATATCTACTACAGCAGTCAAGAATCTAAGGGATTCTTCCCTTCTAAGGGAATAAATGGAGTAGCCTTCATAGTCACAAAAAGAGTCTGAAATGCAGTACTTGGGTGCAATCTCAAAAATGGCAGAATGATCTCTATTTGTTTCCAAGGCAAACCATTTAGTATCACAATAATCCAAGTCTATGCCACAACCACTAATTCCAAAGAAGTTGAATGGGTCTGTGAAGACCTACAAGACTTCCTAAAGCTAGCACATACACAAACACACACACACAAATATGTCCTTTTCATCATAGAGGACTGAGATGCAAAAGTAGGAAGTCAAGAGAGATCTGGAGTAACAGGAAAGTTTGGCCTTGGAGTACAAAATGAAGCAGGACAAAGGCTATCACAGTTTTTCCAAGAGATCAAACTGGTCATAGCAAACACCCTCTTCCAACAACACAAGAGAAGACTCGACACATGGACGTCACCAGATGGTCAATACTGAAAACAGATTATAGTTTTTGCAGCCAAAGATGGAGAAGCTCTATACAGTCAGCAAAAACAAGAATGAGAGCTGACTGTGGCTCATGAACTCCTTATTGCCAAATTCAGACTTAAATTGAAGAAAGTAGGGAAAACCACTAGACCATTCAGGCATGAAGTAAATCAAATCCCTATGACAATGCAGTGGAAGTGACAATTAGATTCATGGGATTGGATCTGATAGAGTGCCTGAAGAACTAAGGATGGAGGTTCGTGACATTGTACAGGAGGCAGTGTTCAAGACCATCCCAAAGAAGAAGAAAGACAAAAAGCTTGTCCAAGGAGGCCTGACAAACAGCTATGAAAAGAAGAGAAGCAAAAGGCCAAGGAGAAAAGAAAAGATATACCCATTTGAATGCAGAGTTCCAACGAATAGCAAGGAGAGATAAGAAAGCCTTCCTCAGTGACCAGTGCAAAGAAATAGAGAAAAACAACAGAGTGGGAAAGACGAAAGGTCTCTTCAAGAAAATTAAAGATACCAAGGGAACATTCCATGCAAAGTTGGGCTCGATAAAGAACAGAAATGATATGGACCTACCAGAAGCAGAAGATATTAAAAGGAGGTGGCAAAAATACACAGAAGACCTATACAAAAAAGTTATTAATGACCCAAATAAACGCAATTGTATGATCACTCACCTAAAGCCAGACATCCTGAAATGTAAAATCAAGTGGGCTTTAGAAAGCATCACTATGAACAAAGCTAGTGGAAGTGATGTAACTCCAGTCGAGCTATATAAAATCCTGAAAGATGATGTTGTGAAAGCACTACACTCAATATGCCAGCAAATTTGGAAAACTCAGCAGTGGCCATAGGACTGGAAGAAGTCAGTTTTCATTCCAATCCCAAAGAAAGACAATGCCAAAGAATGCTCAAACTATCGCACAATTGCATTCATTTCACACGCTACTAAAATAATGCTCAAAATTCTCCAAACCAGGCTTCAACAGTACCTGAAACATGAAATTCTAGATATTCAAGCTGTATTTAGAAAAGGCAGAGGAACTAGAGACAAATTTCCAATGTTCTAATGGATCATAGATAAACAATAGAGTTCCAGAAAAATATCTGCTTCTTCTTTAGTGACTATGCCAAAGTCTTAGACTGTGTGGATCCCAAAAAACCTGTGGAAAATTCTTAAGTGATGGGAATACCAAACTACCTTACCTGCCTCCTGAGAAATCTGTATGCAGGTCAAGAAGCAACAGTTAGAACTGGGCATGGAACATTGGACTGGTTCCAAATCGGGAAAGGAGCAATTCAAAGATGCATATCACCCTGTTTAGTTAACATATACGTAGAGTCAGTCAGTCAGTTCAATAGCTCAGTCATGTCTGACTCTTTGTGACCCCATGAATTGCAGTATGCAAGGCCTCCTTGTCCATCACCAACTCCAGGAGTTCACTCAAACTCATGTCCGTCGAGTCGGTGATGCCATCTAGCCATCTCATCCTCTGTCATCCCCTTCTCCTCCTGCCCCCAATCCCTTCCAGCATCAGCGTCTTTTCCAATGGGTCAACTCTTCACATGAGGTGGCCAAAGTATTGGAGTTTCAGCTTTAGCATCAGTCCTTCCAATGAACACCCAGGACTGATCTCTTTTAGGGTGGACTTGTTGGATCTCCTTGCAGTCCAAGGGACTCTCAAGAGTGTTCTCCAACACCACAGTTTCTTCACAGTCCAACTCTCACATCCATACATGACTACTGGAAAAACCATATCCTTGACTAGATGGACCTTTGTTAGCAAAGTAATGTCTCTGCTTTTGAATATGCTCTCTAGGTTGGTCATAATTTTCCTTTTAAGGAGTAAGTGTCTTTTAACTTCATGGCTGCAATCACCATCTGCAGTGATTTTGGAGCCCCAAGAAACTAAATCTGACAGTGTTTCCACTGTTTCCCCATCTATTTGCCATGAAGTGATGGGACCAGATGCCATGATCTTAGTTTTCTGAATGTTGAGCTTTAAGCCAACTTTTTCCACTCTCATGTTCCTTTTCACTTTCTGCCATAAGGGTGGTGGCGTTTGCATATCTGAGGTGCCGAGAGCCACCATGGGAGATCCCACCCATGACAAGGTCATGTGGAAGAGAACTGTTAAGCAAGGCTTCAGAACTCAAGGGGCTCCCTAGGCTTTCTCAAGCATCTACCCCAAAACCAGAATGTCTGTTTCACTATTTCATGACTTTCACCAACTCCTCTGACATTAACAGGGGGCTAACCCTGACCACCTTTCTCTGGAGAAAATCAACTTAGGGCTATAGCTAATAAGTCTCCTGGACATGAGAGGAATATTTCAAATCAAACCCCTTCTGTTAGCATTCTAGCTTGCTCGGCAGGTATATCCAGAATTTTACAGCTACACATGTGATTATTTACAGCCTCCCAACTGTGAGAGGTGCGGAAAGCCTAAAACATAAAGCCTTTGGAAGAGTTAAAAGTTATTAGAGTAGTGCTGGTGTAGGATTTCATTATTGGGCCAATGCTTGTTGCTAAGTTCCCATATCTCTTATCCACTGTGCACCTGGGAATGCATTTGTTAATATAGTGAGAATGTAAGAAAAACAAGTGTAGCCTTGAATTTAACCACATTAGATCTTTGAGCTAATTGGTTCTTTCCTGTAACTCACTGCACCTTTACTTTGTGAGAAATGTAACTTTGTTTAGCATTTTCTGAGGCTGACATAGATTAGAAATATAAAGAAAAAACACTTTGAGGGAAAATAAGTTTTCTGGTTGAGCAGCCTTTATCAAAAGAGGGTCATAAAATGTTCACAGGCCTCCAAGGCCAAGATACTGTACACAACATCATTTGTGGGGAAGGTATGCAGAAAAATCCTGGTTTTGATAAGGGCAAAACTGCTGGAATGTTTGGGCTGACTCTGTATGACCTTGCATCTTTCATTTCCCTCTATGTATAAGGCAAGGTATAAAAGTACCTTTTAAAATAAAGCTATTGTGCCTCGCTCACCGACGCAGCTTTGTCTCCCCATGTCAATCATTCTCTCTCTCCCTCTCACTCTCTTTTTCAGGCTGATCCCTTGGAGCATAGAGGCTCCCTGTGTTCACTTATCTGCCCGGGTTTCTAAGACCTGAATGGGAAGACATTCTGCGTCTTCACTCCCTCAGGAGACCGGGAGGGCATCTGTGGCCTCTGTGAACAGGGCAAACTTCTTGTCTCAGAGTTTTATTGGCTTTCAATGTAAACCAAGGAATATCAGCTTCTTTCTCTCCTCTATTTTCTTATCTTCAACATTCTTTCTTTATCTCTCTCTAAATCAATCACCGATGCCTTTTCTCCTTCGGGTTTCCCTGGATCCTGCAGGGGCTGGACCCCGGCACTGAGGTTATTGATATCTCTCCCAGCAATCTTGATTCCAGCTTGTGCTTCTTCCATCCCAGCGTTTCTCATGATGTACTCTGCATAGAAGTTAAATAAGCAGGGTGACAATATACAGCCTTGATGTGCTGCTTTTCCTATTTGGAACCAATCTATTGTTCTATGTCCAGTCCTAACTGTTGCTTCCTGACCTGCATATAGGTTTCTCAAGAGGTGGGTAAGGTGAGTACATCATGTGAAATGCTGGTCTGAATGAAGCACAAGCTGGAATCAAGATTGCTGTGAGAATAACCTCAGATATGCAGATGACACCACTCTTAAGGCAGAAAATGAAGAAGAACTAAACAGCCTCTTTATTTAGGATCCAAAATCACTGCAGATGGTGACTGAAGCCATGAAATGAAAAGACATTTTTCCTTGGAAGCAAAGCTATGCCCAATCTAGACAGCATATTAACAAGGAGAGACATTACTTTGCTGACAAATGTCCATCTATTCAAAGCTATGAGTGTTCCAGCAGTCATGTATGGATGTGAGAGTATATATATCTACATAAAGACAGCTGAGTGCTGAAGAATTGAGTTTTGAACTGTGGTGTTGGAGAGACTCTTAAGAGTCCCTTGAACTGCAAGGAAATCAAACTAGTCAATCCTAAAGGAAATCAGTCCTGAATATTCATTGAAAGTACTGACACTGAAGCTGAAGCTCCAATATTTTGGCCACCTGTTGCTAAAATCGGACTCATTTGAAAGGACCCTGATGCTGGGGATGATTGAAAAGGCAGGAGAGAGGAGGACAGAGAATGAGATTGTTGGCTGGCATCACCGACTTGATGGACATGAGTTTGAGCAAGCTCCAGGAGTTGGTGATAGACAGGGGACCCTGATATGCTGCATTCCGTGTGGTAAAAAAAGAGGGGGACACGATTGTGGGATTGAACGGAAGTGAATAATGAGTTATATTGCGAATCTTTTCATCTGGTTTTTAGCCATTTGTATGGTTTCTTTAGCAGAAAGTCTATTTAGATTGTCTACTCATTTTTGTTTGAGTTTCTTTCTTTTTTTTTTTAATTGAAGTACAAGAGCTGTTTGTATATTTTGGAGATTAATCCCTTGTTGATCACCTTTTATGTAAATATTTCTCCCATTTTGAAGGTTGTCTGTTCATCTTGTTTATGGATTTCTTCACTGTGCAAAAGCTCTTAAATTTAATTAAGTCCAATTTGCTTATTTTTCCCTGATTTATTACTCTAGGAAGTGGGTTCAAAAAGAGCTTGCTGTGATTTATGTCAAAGAGTTTTCTGCCTATGTTTTCCTCTAAGAGTTTTATAGTGTCTGGCCTTATAGTTAGATTGTTAAGCCATTTTGAGTTTATTCTGTGTGTGTATTAGGATGTGTTCTAATTTCCATGGAGCTCTCTAGTTTACCAGCACTATTTACTGGATAGACTGTTTCTTCTCCATATTATATTTTTGCCTCCTTTGTCGTGTATCAGGCAACTTTGGGGTCTGAGTTATCTCTGGGCTTTCTTTCACATATCCATTTCTGTTTTTGTGCAAGTACCATAGTATCTTGATAACTGTAGCTTTATAATAGAGTCTAAAAACAAGAAGCACTATTCCTCCAATTCTGCTTTTCTTCTCAAGATTGCTTTGGCTATTTAGGTTCTTTTGTGTCCCTAAATGAATTTTAAGATTTATTTGTTCTAATTCAGTGAAAAAATGCCATTGGTAGTTTGACAGGAATTTCATTAAATCTGTAGATGCTTTGGGTACTATAGTCATTTTCACAATATTAATTCTTCCAATCCAAGAACATGGTATATCTCTCCATGTGTTTGTGTCATCTATAATTTCTTTCATTGCTATCTTATACTTTCCTGAGTTCATGTTTTTTGCCTTCTTAGGTAAATTCATTCCTAGGTATTTTACTCTTTTTGTTGCTGTGGAAAATGGGATTGTTTCCTTAATTTCTCCTTATCTTTCATTTTTAGTGTGTAGAAATGCAGAAGATAGTGAATTAACTTTGAATCCTGCAAGTTTACCAAATTCATTGATTAGTTCTAACACTTTTCTGGTGATAAGTTTGGAATTTTCAATGTATAGTATCATGTCATCTGCAAACAGTAACAATTTTACATCATTTCTGATTTGGAATACTTTTTTTTTTCTACTCTGATTTTCATGTTAAGACTTCAAAAATTAAATTGAATAATAGTGGCAGGAATGCACATTTTTTCTGATTCTACATTTATTCCTGATTTCACATTTATTCCTGATTCTACAGGAAATGCTTAAATTTATTTTTTTCACCATTGAGAATGCTGTTTGCTGTGCATTTGCTGTATATGGTATCTATTGTGTTGAGACAGATTTCCTCTATGCCCATTCTCTGGGGAGTTTTTATCATAAGTGGGTATTGAATTTTGTCAAATGCTATTTTTGCATCTATTAAGGTGATCATATTGTTTTGTTCTTTAGTATGTTAATGTGGTATATCACATTGATTGATTTGTATATACTGTAGAATTGTTTCATCATTGGGGCAAACCCCACTTGATTCTTTTGATGGGTTGTTGGATTCATATGAAGTAACAAATAGACTCAAGGGATTAGGTCTGATAGACAGAGTCCTACATAGCTATGAACAGAGATTCATAACATGGTACAGGAAGTAACGTGAAATGAAAGTTTGTAAGTCATGTTTGACTCTTTGTGACCTCACAGACTGTATAGTCCATGGAATTCTCCAGGCCAGAATACTGGAGTGGGTAGCCTTTCCCCTCTCCAGGGGATCTTCCCAACCCAGAAATCAAACCCAGGTGGTCTCACACATTGCAGGCAGACTCCTTACCAGCTGAGCCACAAGGGAAGCACAAGAATACTGGGTGGGTAGCCTATTCATTCCCCAGCAGATCTTCCTGACACAGAAATTGAACTACGGTCTCCTGCATTGCAGGCAGATTCTTTACCAACTGAGCTATCGGGGAAGCACTATGGCATAGGAGGCAGATGGTACAAAACCATCCACAAGAAAAAGAAATACAAAAAGGCAAAATGGTTTTCTGAGGAGGCCTTACAAATAGCTGAGAAAAAAAGAGAAGCAAAAGTCAAAGAGGAAAAGGAAAGGTATACCCATCTAAATGCAGAGTTCGAAGAATATCATGATGGGAATACCGGACCATCTTACCTGCCTCCTGAGAAGCCTATATGCATGTCAAGAAGCAACACATAGAACTGGACATGGAATAACAGACTGGCTAAATTGGGAAAGGAGTATATTAAGGCTGTATATTTTCATCCTGCTTATTTAACTTATATGCAGAGTACATCATGTGAAATGCCAGGCTGGATGAAGCACAAGCTGGAATCAAGATTGCCAGGGGAAATATAAATAATTTCAGATATGCAGATGACACTACCTTTATGGCAGAAGAGCCTCTTGATGAAAGTGAAAGAGGAGAGTGGAAAAGTTGGCTTTCCCATCACTTCACGGCAAATAGATGGGGAAACATTGGTAGATTTTATTTTCTTGGGCTCCAAAATCACTGCATATGGTGACTGCAGCCATGAAATTAAGAGACATTTGCTCCTTGGAAGAAAAGCTATGACCAACCTAGATAGCATATTCAAAAGCAGAGATATTACTTTGCTGAAAAAGTCTGTCTAGTGAAAGCTGTGATTTTTCCAGTAGTCATGTGAGGGTTGGACCATAAAGAATAGCATCCTCTTTCACTTCCAATACTTTGACCACCTGATGCAAAGGGCTGACTCATTAGAAAAGATTGAAGGCAGGAGGAGAAGGGGATGACAAAGGATGAGATATTTGGATCACATTACCAACTTGGCGGACATTAGTTTGAGCAAATTCTGGAAGTTGGTGATGAACAGATAAGCCTGCACCAGTTTGGTCGCAAAGAGTCAGAGACGACTGATTGACTGAATTGAACTGAACTACAAAAAAAGAATATATCACAAATGGGACAGTCCTTACCGAGCACCTACTGAACACTAGCAGAGGACCATACATACTTAAAAAGGGCAAGAAAAATGCCTACACCACTGGGTAAGATGAAAGAAATGAAGAAAAAAGGGGGAACAGGGTGGGACCTACACCTCTAGTGGGGAGATGTAACAGAGGAGAGGTCTCAGTGAAGCCCCCTCACAGGTGGAGAGAACAGCTAGCATAGAAAGGGAGCTTAGGGCCATGGAAGGGAGTGCAACTGATTTGTGAAAGGCAAAAGGTGATGGTCCACACTTCAGCCCTGTATGTCCCAGCCTGAGATGTATGTCTTTTGGTACTGAGGGGCTGGGTGCTGGAACGTAGGGTCTGGAGAGCAGACCCAGAGAAACAACAGCTGATGGCTGCAAAGAGACTACCTGAAGGAATGGGAATGAGGAGCTCCACAAGTGGGAAAATTTGTGAAAGAACTCTGGACCACCATCAAAGCAGCCCACCATTGTTAAGTGGTGCAGAAGGGGCAGGACCACCATTGCAGACTCATTCCCCATGTACTAGTACCTGCCTCCATGGGCCTAAGAGTGATGCCCACCTGAATAGGCTCACCCACCCCTCCTACCCAGGCCTGCAGCAGTCCCGCCAACCCTGGTAGGCTTTCTTGCCCTTCCTGTCAGTCCTGCCAAACTGCATCATGTTTATCACCACATCTGTCCCTGCCCACCAAGGTGGAAATATGTCCTCTGGGGCAGCCTTGAAAGCAGATACAGGTGGGAAAAATACACACAAAGATGGTGCTGAAATCACAGTGGTTGGCTGTTCAACTAAGGAAGAAAAGATGAAAGCTCTCCCTGTGACTGCAGGAACCTTGAGTTCAAACCTCATTCTGCAGGCTTTGTAAACTCAATGCCTGTGGAAAATCTGAAACAATGTGCTCCTGCAGCTGACATGGGTCTACTTTAGCAGCTGTGGACTCTGTGGAAATCACACACAGGTAGTGGACCAAGTAAGAATCTGAGCTGCCTCCATAGTTACCACAGTAGGTCCAGTATATGATTACTGCAGTCCTGAGACTTGACTTTGTTGGATCTGTGCTGGTAGCCTTGTGAAAACAGTGCTTGGGAGATACCAGGGCCTACTGCTGGCATACCCATTATTACGGTGGTGGGTGCCAAGTGCATTTCCAAGAAGAGTGTAATTTGTGAGCCAGCACGATGGGTAAAAAGTGACACAGCAAATTACACTCACAGATGAACAATTCCAGAAGTAGAAAAGGTCGTGGCTTCTCACCTAGTGGGAATGATCCAATCCTGCCTATCTCACAGCTCAGAAACAGATTCAGAAGTGTCTACTCCAATAACTAGGGGAAAAAACCCTGCCCCTGACAGGGCAATAAGAAGCACAGAACAAAGGGGAGACCCTGCTCAATACCCAGGCATGCGCATGTCATCACAATACCAATCAATTTCGCTATCAAGACGATAACAATCAGCATACATTGAGGAAAGATGTGGCAGAAATTCATACTAAAAACATCCTTGCACCAAAAAACATTAAACATAGAGAAATTACACAAGGACATTCCCACATAAAAATAGTCTTTCAAGACAGTCTGAGGGTCAGCCACTGGGAGGAAGAGTCCTTAGAGCATTTGGCTTTAAAGTCCAGTGGGGCCTGAGTTCAGAGTCTTCACAAGGCATGGAGAAAAAGAGACTCCACTTTTGGAAGATGCACAAAAGACATCACATGCTTTGGGACCCAGAACAAAGCTGACCTCCATAAAAACTTAACTTGGGGTTTGGGAGAGTATTGTGGGGAGGCAGAGATTAGCTGTAGCTCACTGTATGGGCAAGGGCACTGGTGGCAGAGGACCCATAGAATGTTGATCAGTGTGAGCTCTCCTGGAGGCTCCCTATTTCAGCACCTAGACCTGGCCACACCCAAAAGTGTACAGTCACCAGATTTGGCACACATAGGAAGAACAACCTGCAAGCTGGGAATATAGCCCCACTCTTCAGCAGACAGGTTACCTAAAGTTGTATTGTACTCATTGTTTCCTCAAAACACATCTCTTGATATTAGAGGGACAAGATCCACCTACACCTACCAGAGGGTAGGCACCCTCCCACAAGGAAGCCTTCAAGAACCCCAAGATCAACCACTCACACTAAGGCAGACATCTTGTAGGCAAGTGAGTGAAGTGAAGTCGCTCAGTCGTGTCCAACTCTTTACGACCCCGTGGACTGTAGCCCACCAGGCTCCTCCGTCCATGGGATTCTCCAGGCAAAAATACTGGAGTGGGTTGCCATATCCTTCTCCAGGGGATCTTCCTGACCCAGGGATTGAACCCAGGTCTCCCACATTACAGGCAGACGCTTTAACCTCTGAGCCACCAGGGAAGCCCACCAGGGAAGCCTCTTGTAGGCAAGAGGGCCTACAATCTTGCAGCCTGTGGAAAGAAGACCAAAAATACACAAAGGTAGACAAGAGGAAATGATATAGAAATACGTTATACGTGAAGGAACAAGATAAAAAATTACAAGAACAACTAAATCAAGTGGAGATAGGCAATCTATCTGAAAAATAATTCAGAGTAATAATAGTAAAGATGATCTAAATTCTCAGAAAATGAATAGAGGCAGAGATTGAGAAGATATAAGAAACATTTAACAAGGAGCTAGAAGATTTAAAGAACAGAGTTGAACAATGAAATAATTGAAATTAAAAATACACTAGAAACAATCAATAGTAGAAGAACTGAAGCAGAGGAGCAAATAACTGAGCTGGGAAGAAAGAATGGTGGAAATCATTGCCACAGAACAGAATAAAGAAAAAAGAAACAAGAAATGAGGACAGTTTCAGACCCATCTGGGGACAACATTAAGTTCACCAACATTTGAATTATGGGGGATCCAGAAAAAGAAGAAAAACAGGAAAAAAAAGAAAAAGCCAAAAACATTTCTAACTTGAGAAAGAAAATAGTCACTCAAGTACAGGAAGTGCAGAGAATTCCACAGAAGATTGAATACGAGGAGGAATATGCAGAGACTAATATTAATCAAACTAACAAAAACTAAATACAAAGAAAAAATACTAAAAACATTAAGGGAAAAAGCAACAAGAAATATATATGGGCATCCTCGTAAGGTTATCAGTTGATTTTTCAGCAGAAATTCTGCAGGCCACGTGAGTACCATGATATATTTAAAGTGATGAAAGGGGAAAACCTGCAATCAAAAAATACACAGAAAGGCTTTAATAGAGATGCTAGGGAGATGTCAAAAGCTTTAAGACATGTAAAAGCTAAGAGAATTCAGCATCAGGAAACCAGATTTACATGAAATGTTAAAGGAACTTGCATGAAAGAGAAAAAACCAGTAAGTGAAAACAGTGTTGTACACATATAGACTACTCAGTTCAGTTCAGTTGCTCAGTAGTGTTGGACTCTTTGCAAGCCCATGGACTGCAGCACTGCAGGCTTTCCTGTCCATCATCAACTCCCGGAACTTGCTCAAACTCATGTCCATCAAGTCAGTGATGCCATCCAACCATCTCATCCTCTGTCGTCCCCTTCTATCCCTGCCTTCAATCTTACCCAGCATCAGGGTCTTTTCCAATAAGTCAGTCCTTAGCATCAGATGGCCAAAGTATTGGAGCCTCAGCTTCAGCGACCATGAAGTGAAGTGAAGTCGCTCAGTCGTGTCTGACTCTTTGCGACTTCATGGACCATAGCCTACCAGGCTCCGTGGTCCATGGGATTTTCCAGGCAAGAATACTGGAGTGGGCTGCCATTTCCTTCTCCAGAGGATCTTTGCAACCCAGGGATCAAACCCACCCGGGTCTCCTGCATTGCATACAGATGCTTTACCGTCGGAGCCACCAGGGAAACCATCCTTCTAATGAATATTCAAGAATGATTTCCTTTAAGATTGCCTTGTTGGATCTCCTTGCAGTCCAAGAGACTCTCAAGAGTCTTCTCCAAAAACGCAGTTCAAAAACATCAATTCTTTGGCACTCAGTTTTCTTTATGGTCCAACTCTATGCTCCAATTTCCATACATGACTATTGGAAAAACCATAACAATGACTAGATGGGCCTTTGTTGGCAAAGTGATGTCTCTGCTTTCTAATATGTTCTCTAGGTTGATCATAACTTTTCTTCCAAGAAGCATGCATCTTTTCATTTCATGGCTGCAGTCACCATCTCCAATTATTTTAGAGCCCCGCAAAATAAAGTGTGTCACTGTTTCCGTTGTTTCCCCATCTATTTATCATGAAGTGATGGGACCAGATCCCATGATCTTAGTTTTTTGAATGTTGACTTTTAAGCCAGCTTTTTCACTATCCTCTTTCTGTTTCATAAAGAGGCTCTTTAGTTCCTCCTTGCTTCCTGACATAAGGGTGGTGTCATCTGCATATCTGAGGTTATTGATAATTCTCCTGGCAATCTTGACTCCACCTTGTGCTTCATCCAGCCCAGCATTTCACATGACATACTCTGCATATAAATTAAATAAACAGGGTGACAATATACAGCCTTGACATACTCCTTTCCCAATTTGGAACCAGTCTGTTGTTCCATGTCCAGTTCTAACTGTTACATCTTGACCTGAATAAAGATTTCTCATGAGGCAGGTAAGGTGGTCTCATATTCTCATCTCTTGAATAATTTCCCACACTTCATTGTCATTCACACAGTCAAAGGCTTTGGAGTACTCAATAAAGCAGAAGTAGATGTTTTTCTGGAACTCTCTTGCTTTTTTGATGATCCAGCGGATGTTGGCAATTTAATCTCTGGCTCTTCTGCCTTTTCTAAATCCAACTTGAACATCTGGAAGCTCTCGGTTAATGTACTATTGAAACCTCACTTGAAGAATTTTGAACATTGCTTTGCTAGCTTGTGAGATGAGTGTAAATATGCAGTAGTTTGAACATTCTTTGGTATTGCCAATCTTTGGGATTGGAATGAAAACTGACCTTTTCCAGTCCTGTGGCCACTGCTGAGTTTTCCAAACTTGTTGGCATATTGAGTGTAGTGCTTTCACAGCATCATCTTTTAGGATTTGAAATAGCTCAGCTGGAATTCCATCACCTCCATTAGTTTTGTTTGTAGTGATGCTTTCTAAAGCCCATCTGACTTTGGACTCCAGGATGTCTGGCTCTAGGTTAGTAATCACATCATCATGGTTATCTGGGTCATTAAGATCTTTCTTGTATAGTTCTGTATATTCTTGCCACCTCTTCTTAATATCTTCTTCTTTTGTTGGTCCATATTGGTTTTGTCCTTTATTGTGCATATCTTTGCATTTAATGTTCCCTTGCTTCTCGGCCTTTTGGCTGAGGTCGCAGACGGCTGAGGTGGCAGACAGTAAAGCATCTGTCTATGATGTGGGAGACTCGGGTTCGATCCCTGGGTCAGGAAGATTCCTTGAAGAAGGAAATGGCAATCCACTCCAGTACTTTTGCCTGGAAAATCTCATGAACAGAGGAGCCTGGTAGGCTAAAGTCCATGGGGTCGCAAAGAGTCAGACACGACTGAGCGACTTCACGTTCGTTACGTTCTGGCATCTCTAATTTTCTTGAAGAGATCTCTAGTCTTTCCCATTCCGTTGTTTTCTTCTATTTCTTTGCATTGATCACTGAAGAAGGCTTTCTTATCTCTCCTTGGTAATCTTGGATCTCTCCTTTCAGATGGGTATATCTTTCCTTTTCCCCTTTGCCTTTCAATTATCTTCTTTTCTTAGCTCTTTGTAAGCCCTCCTCAGACAGCTATTTTGGCTTTTAGCACTTCTTTTGCTTGAGAATGGTCTTGATCACTCCCTTTGCTCAATTTCTTAAACTTCCATCCATAGTTCTTCAGGCAATCTGTCTGTCAGATCAAATCCCTTGAATCTATTTGTCACTTCCACTGTATAATCATAAGGGATTTAATTTAGGTCATACCTGAAAGGTCTATTGGTTTTCCCTACTTTCTTCAATTTAAGTCTGAATTTTGCCATGAGACATTCATGATCTGAGCCACAGTCACTCCCAGTCTTGTTTTTGTTCACTGTATAGAGCTTCTTAATTTTTGGCTGCAAAGTATATAATCAGTCTGATTTCATTTGGTATTGACTATCTGGTGATGTCCGTGTGTAGAGTCTTCTCTTGTGTTGTTAGAAGAGGGTGTTTGCTATGACCAGTGGGATTTCTTTGCAAAGCTGTTAGCCTTTGCCCTACTTCAAGGCCAAACTTGCTTGATACTCCAGCTATCTCTCAACATCCTACTTTTGTATTCCAATCCCCTATATGAAAAGGACTTCTATTCTTTTGGTGTTAGTTCTAGGAGGTCATATAGGTCATCATAAAACTGTTCAACTTCAGTCTCTTTGGCTTTAGAGTTTGAGTCATAGACTTGGATTACTGTGATACTGAGTGGTTTGCTTTGGAAACAAAGATCATTCTATCATTTTGGAGATTGCACCCAAGTATTGCATTTCAGACTCTTTTGTTGATATAGACTACTAGTGGGTATAGACCTCAAGCAGTTGATATAGACTACTATTTCATTGGAAATACAAACCAAAAAACTACAATATATACACACACAAACAGATAAAATAGTTCAAACACAACACCAAAGATAGTCATCAAATTACAAGAGAACAAAAGTAGATAAAAAAAATTTTTTAAGCAAATCCAAAACAATTTTTAAAAATGTCCATAGGAACATACATATCAATAATCACCTTAAATATAAATGGATTTAATGCTTAAACCAAAAGAAATAGACTGCTTGAATGAATATAAAAATAATACCCAAATATATGCTATTTACAAGAGACCCACTTCAGATCTAGGTACATGTACTGAACGTGACAGAATGGAAAAAGCTATTCCATGTGAATGGAATCTAAAATAAAGCTGGAGTAGCAATACTCAAACCAGAAAAAGAAAAATAAGAAAAAAAAAAGTTAAAGTAAAGACTGTTACAAGAGTGAAGGAAGAACACTACATAATGATAATGAGCAATGGATCAATTCAAAACTGGAAATATAATGCACCCAACATAGGAATACTACATATATAACTCAACTGCTAACAGCTTTAATAGAAGAAATCAACAGTAACACAGAAGTATTGGAATTGTTAAATATTCCATGTACTCCAATAGACAGATCATACAGAAAGAAAATTAATACAGAAACACATGGCTGAAATGATGCATCAAACCAGATAGACTTAATTGATATTCATAAAGCATTCCATCCAAAAGCAGCCGAATACACTTTCTTCTCAAGTGCATACAGGATATCATCAAGGAGAGATGACTTCTTGGGCCACAAATCAAGCCTCAATACCTTTAAAAACATTTAAATGACATCAAGCAAACTTTTCTTACTACAACATTACCAGATTAGAAATCAATTACAGGAGAAACCCTGTTAAAAAAGAAAAAACACAAACACATAGATGCTAAACAATGTGTTCTTAAAAGACCAAGAATCACTGAAGAAATAAAAGGAGAAATTTTAAAACAATTAGAAACCTAGAGGAAAACAACAACAACAAAAACAACAGTTCACAACCCATAAGATTCACTGAAAAGAATTCTAAAAGGAAAGTTTATAGCAATATGAACTTATCTCAGATAACAAACAAAAGAATCTCAAATTAAAAAACTATCCTTATACCTAAAACAACTAGAGAAAGAACAAACAAAACTCAACGTTAGTAAAAGGAAAAAAATCAGAAAGATCAAAGCAGAAATAAATGAAACAGAGGCAAAGAAAATGATAGCAAACATTAATGAAACTAAAAGCTGGTTCTTTGTGAACATAAACAAAATTGATAAATCTTCAGCCAGACTAAGCAAGAAAAAAATAGGGACTGAGTTCAAATCAATGAAGTTACAAATTAAAAAAGGAGAGGTTACAATGGACTCCACAGTAATACAAAGGACCATAAGATGCTACTAAAAGAAACTACACACCAATAAAAAGGAAAACTTGGAAGAAATGGAAAGATTGTTAGAAAGATACAAGCTTCCAAGACTAAACCAGAAGGAAATAGAAAATACTAACAGAACAATCACAAGTAATGAAATCTAAACTCTTATTAAACATCTTTCAGCAAACAAAGTCCAGGACCAGATGGATTCACAGGTGAATTCCATTAAGTATTTAGAGAAAAGTTAAGAATAATCTTTCTGAAACTTTCCAGAAAATTGCAGAGGAAGAAACACTTTCAAGTTCATTCTAAAAGGCCATCATCACACTGATAACAAAACCAGACAAAGATATTACAAAAAAAGAAAATTATAGATCAATATTGCTGATGAACACAGATGCAAAAATCCTCAACAAAATACTAGCAAACCAAAGATAACAACTCATTAAAAGAATCGCACACAATGATCAAGTGGTGTTCATCCCAATAAATTCTTCCATATGAGCAAGTCAATCAATGTGATACATGATACTAACAAATTGAAGAAGAAAAACAATATGATCATCTCAATAGATGCAGAAAAAGCTCTTAACAAAATTTAACACCAATTTATGATAATTCTCCATAAAATGGATGTAGAGTGCAGCTACCTCAACATAACAAAGACTATATATGACAAACCAATAGCTAAGATCATTCTCAATGTTGGAAAACTGAAAATATTTCCTCTAAAATCAGGAACAAGACTATGATTTCCACTCTTACCACTTTTATTCAACATAGGTTTGGAAGTCCTATCCATGGCAATCAGAAAAGAAAAAGAAATCCAAATTTGAAAATAAGACATAAAACCCTCTGCTTGCAAACAGCAGTACACATTGAAAATTCTAAAAACTCTACCAGAAAACTATTCAATACTGAAGTTTATGAATTAATCTGGTAAAGTTTCAGGATACAACATTAATACACAGAGATCTCTTGCATTCCTATACACTAACAACAAAAGATCAGAAAGAGAGATTAAGGAAACAATCACATTACATCAAAAATAATAAAATACCTAGGAATAAACCCCTACCTAAGGGGGAAATGCCTGCGCTCAGAAAACTTTAAGATGCTGATGAACAGAATCAAAGATGATACAAACAGATAGAGAGCTATACCAGTTCTTAGATTGGAAGAATCAGTATTATTAAAATGACTATACTATGCAATGCAATCTACAGTTTCAAATTACTATCAAATTACCAGTGGTATTTTTCACAAAATTAGAAAAAAAATCACAATTTTTAGGGAAACACAAAAGACCACGAATAGCTAATGCAATCTTGAGAAAGAAGAACAGTTGGAGAAATCAATTTCCCTAACTTCAGACTACACCACAAAGTTACAGTAATCAGGACAGTATAGTACTGGCATAAAAACAGAAATATAGATAAATAGAATAGGATAGAAGCCCAGAGATAAATCCACACAACTACTGTCACCTACTCTATGACAAAGAAGGCAAGGATATACAGTGGAAGAAATACATAAGTGGTGCTTGGATAACTGAACAGCTGTAACTGTTACTGTTAACTACATGTAAAAGAATTAAATTGGAACATTCCCTAACATTATACACAAAAATAAACTAAAAATAGATTAACAACCTACATGTAAGGCCAGACACTATAAAACTCTTAGAGGAAAACATATGAAGAACATTTTCTGACATAAATCACAGCAAAATCTTTTCTGACTCATCTCCTAGAGCAATGAAAATAAAAACAAGAATAAGCAAATGAGAACTCATTAAACTTAAAAGCTTTTGCACAGCAAAGGAAATCATAACAAAACAAAAAGAGAACCCACAGAATGAGAGAAAATATTTGCAAATGAAGCAACTAACAAGGAATTAATTTCCAAAATATACAAGCAACTCATGCAACTCAAGAACAGCAACAACTAATTAACAACCCAATCAATAAATGAGCAGACTGTCTAAATAGACATTTCACTGAAGAAACCATACAGATGGCTATAAAGCACATGAAAAGGTATTCAGCACACTAATTATTAGTGAAATACAAATCAAATCTACAATGAGTTATCACCTCATGTGATTCAGAATGACCGTCACTAAAGGAGAGGACTTAGGTATACCTATGGCTGATTCATGTTGATATTTGGTAGAAACCAACACAATATTGTAAAGCAATTATCCTTCAATTAAAATTAAATAAACTCAATTTTTAAAATCTACAAACAATAAATGTTGGAGAGGGTGTGTAGAAAATGGAACCCTTCTATACTGTTGGTGGGAATGTAAATTGAGACACATACATAGTGTCTCCATTATAGACACTATGGAGGACAGTATGAATGTTCCTTAAAAAATAAAATAAAATAAAATTAGCATATATATGTCCCAGCAATCCTTCTCTTGGGCATATATCTGGAGGAAGAGCATAATTCTAAAAGCTATATGCATCTCAGTGTTCATTGTGGCGCTATTTACAATAGCCAGGACATGTAAGCAGTCATGATGTCCATCAATAGAGGAATGGATATTCCTTTATTGGAATGGATATTCCAATAATAGTGGAATATTATTCAGCCATTAAAAAAGAATGAAATAATGCCATATGCAGCAACATGGATGGATCTAGAGATTGCCATACTAAGTGAAGTCAGATAGAGAATGGAACATGTCATATGATATTGCTTATATTTGGAATATAAAAAAGAGGTACAAATGACATTGTTTACAAAACAGGTTACAGATCTAGAAAACAGTCTTATAATTAATATGGGGAAAAGGGAGAGGGAGAATAAACTGGGATATTGGGATTGACATATTCACACTATTATATATATAATAGACAACTAATAAGGACAGACAGCCTACTCTCTAACACAGTAGTGGATATATGTCTATGTATAACTAAATCACTTTTCTGTATACCTAAATTAACACAACATTGTAAATCAACTATACTTCAATAAAAATTGAAACAACTCCCCCAAATCACTTTTCTCTTACTTTTTCTCTTCTCTATTCACTTTATGGCTTTTTAATCTACATTTCATATTTCATAATTCTTTGCCTCTCCATTTCACATTTTAAATAATTTCTTCATATTTATCTTCTAGTTTGCAATCCATCTTTTTATTAGTGTGTAATCTGCTTTTAAAGCAAGGGGTAATTAAGTTTTTTAGTTATTATATAATTTTGCTTTTAAAAGTCTGATAAGTTCTTTTCCATAAATGTTTTCTTCATTTTTATAGTTTTCCTCTGAGGCCTATATATAATTTCAATATCTTATTTACTTAAACATAGTAGATATTATTATCTTGTATTCTTATCTGGTTACTCCAGTACTTAAAGTTTCTAAAACAATGTGTTCAATCTTTTGTTTCTATTGCTTTTTTAGGTATTTTGTAATATTTCACTGTGCACTCATATGTTTTGAAAATTTGTCTCTGGGACTTAAAAATTTGGCTGAAAGAAAAGTTTGTCCTGAGAAGATTGTATTTATTTATACCAGGTGTTGAGGGCACTTTCAACTTAAGTCTGACGAAATTCTCAAATTGAAGCTTTGAAGACTTGCTACTGATTTCTGGCCTCAAACGCAGGCAAAACTGTTTATAGCTTTTAACTATCAGAATTTTTTTTTTTTTTTTTTTTTTGCTCAGACGACACAGGCATATTTTCTTGCTGTATATTTCTGTTCTTAGCTTTATTGGGGGGTTTTCTTTATACTAAGGGCATGAATTTTTATATTCCTCACTTTTGTTAAGTGTTTCTATTGGCCTTCCTGCCACCTGGGAAAGCCTGTAGATTTTGCTTTCTTAGCTTCTGACATATTCAGACTGACTGAAAAAATTGAAAATTTGATGAATGCCCTCATGTTAGAAGCTACCTTCAGCACTAACTTACCTCTCTGTATTTCTGCTTTTATCACATTTTTGTCCTCTTAAATTTCCTTTCTGTTAGCTCCACAATGAATTAAAAACATTTAAACGTAATTAATAACAAGCCTAACTTAAACAAGAAAAAAGGAAGAAAGAAAATGAAAGGGAAATACTAGAGGCAAATTTCCATTCCAAAGAAGAATTTACCCAGAGAAGGCAAATGAGAAAGTACCGAGGGAGAGAAAATATGTTTGGTTACCATTGCTATGATTTTACCTATGGCACTTCAGTACTTGTGTTCTGTAATCTGTCTCACTTCACAGTGAAGGAATATTCTTCAGAAGAGTGGCATTGATCTGTTTCTCCTAGCATTCTTTTTTTCCACCCATAACACTCGCACGGTTATCTGTCACTGCTTTCCTACTTGTACCTGGGACACATCTCTAGCAGCCATGACAATGCCTGTATCCCTTCTACCACCCCTCCATTCCCACCTACCTAGTCAGCCATGTACCACTGGATCTGCCAAGGTAGAGGAAGGATGGTGAGGGTAGGGGTGGAGATGGAGATGCTAATACAGGAGAAAACAGTTTCATGGAAATTTTAAGCCTCTGTACTGTGTTTATAACATTAATCTTCTCCTACCTACCCTCACCCCATATACTCTCAAATGTGTAGCTCCAAGAATTACTCTCTTGCCTAGATTTCAATTTAAACCCATTTTACCAGATCTAATCCAGCTGGAAGAATTCAGGCTGCTTAAAACAAACAAAGAAACAAAAAAAAACCTATCACAGTCTTTGTTTCTGTTTTCCATGATATTTTATAACTTTGTAGTTGCAATTTATAATGAAACAGGAAAGGAATACAGTGACATTTGTACCAGTTTACATTACCTCTATACTTCTTTTCTAGTTTCAGTTTTATTTCTATAGATATGCACTGTTTAACAAATGGCTTCTCAGGTGGCACTAGTGGTAAAGAAACCACCTGCCATTGCAGGAGACATAAGAGAACTGGTTCGATCCCTGGACATCAGGGAGATTCCCTGGAGAAGAGAATGGCAACCCACTCCAGTATTCTTGCCTGGAAGATCTCATAGACAGAGGAGCTAAGTGGGCTACAGCCCATGGGGCCACAAAGAGTTGGACACAACTGAAGTGACTTAGCATGTACCCTTTAACAAATATATGAACCATATTTATTGCTTTAAAAAAATTCTAGTTGTTAATTTTAGTTGTTTTGCTAACAAGATTTGCAGGAATTCTAATTCTGCCTATTGTGAAAATCAAAGGTCTCTTCTAAGTTTTTCTCAAAGTAATAGTTTTGATCTCCCTAAAGAATTGCCTCCCCCAAATGTGGTTTTGATAAACAACTTGATTTATATTTATAAGGAGCCTGCTGCTGCTGCTGCTGCTGCTAAGTTACTTTGGTCGTGTCCAACTCTGTGCGACCCCATAGACAGCAGCCCACTAGGCTCCTCTGTCCCTAGGATTCTCCAGGCAAGAGTACTGGAGTGGGTTGCCATTTCCTTCTCCAATGCATGAAAATGAAAAGTGAAAGTGAATTCATTCAGTTGTGTCCGACTCTTCGCGACCCCATGGACTGCAGCCCACCAGGCTCCTCCATCTATGGGATTCTCCAGGCAAGAGTACTGGAGTGGGGTGCCATCTCCTTCTCCGTACAAGGAGCCTGCTGCTGTTGCTAAGTCGCTTCAGTCGTGTCCAACTCTGTGCGACCCATAGACAGCAGCCCACCAGGCTCTCCTGTCCCTGGGATTCTCCAGGCAAGAACACTGGAGTGGGTTGCCATTTCCTTCTCCAATGCATGAAAGTGAAAAGTGAAAGAGAAGTCGCTCAGTCGTGTCCGACTCTTAGTGACCCCATGGACTGCCGCCCACCAGGCTCCTCTGTCCATGGGATTTTTCAGGCAAGAGTACTGCCTAGCAGTTGACAAATAATAAAGATATCACTCCTGAAAACACTGATTCAGACTATTTAACTTGGCATTTTTTCTAATTACTTGGCCATTGATCATGACTTAGAAAAGCCCATGATAGGTCCAGTCCTATGAAGTCTCACTGTATATCTGAGTTTCCCATTAGAAACAAGAATGCCCTGAAACCAGTGGGGAGTTCTGAGGAGGCAGAACTGTATAATGACAAAAATAGTGGGCTAGGAAGCGGAGAAAGTTAAAAATCAGTTTACCTTGGCTTCTTCATTTGTATCACAGATTTGTTACAGGGACCAAACAAAAGAATAGATTAATAGCACACTGGGCAGGGGAAAAGTGACACAGATATGCAAAATTTGTTAGAACTGCAAGTGGGAACCCTTTGTTGTAGAAAAATTTGGGGCACAAGAAGATGGTTGTGTGCCAGGCGTGCAGTGAGTTCCTGGGACAGGCTGCCAAATGTGGATCCTCAGCTTGGCACAGGAAAAAATTTAAAAGTGAGCTATAGTGAAGAGAAATCAGGTTTACTAGAGAGATAAACATTCCAGAGACAGAATAAAGAGCTCAGTTGTGTCTGATTCTGTGACCCCATGGACTGTAGCCCAACAGGCTCCTCTGTCCATGGAATTCTCCAGGCCAGAATACTAGAGTGGATAGCCTTTTCCTTCTCCAGGGATCTTCCCAACCCAGAGATCAAACCCAGTTCTCCCTCATTGCAGGCAGATTCTTTACCAGCTGAGCCACAAGGGAAGCCCAAGAATACTGAAGTCGGTAGCCTACTCATTGTCCAGTGGAACTTCTTGACCCAACAATCCAACTGGGGTCTCCTGCATTGCAGGCAGATTCTTTACCACCTGAGCTATGTAGTTTCTAACTGATATTTGTCATATCCTATTCTCTAAGGTTGTGTCCCTCTTTTAATCATTGTGTCCTGCCCCTTTCTTTCCTGTCTTACCTTGAGACTATTCTTTTTCCAGCTTCATTGTCCTTAAATTATGTAAGTCATTGTAGGTACCTGAAGAATTTGACTAGCACTAGAGTAACTGGGAACTTAGCTAGGGCAATAGTTCCCCTCCGCAGTCTCCAGTGCTTCCAGTCTCCCTTGTTTTTGTTTGTTGTTGTTATTGTTGCCTTTTCTGGTGAACTGGAAATGTTAGGCTGAATAAGTTTGAGTAAATTCCTAAAAATGGTAAAAACAAAGTAATGACTACTGTTTATTCTTCAACAAATGGAATGGTGCCATTTAATGTCTTTTTTCTCCATTCTTTTCCCATGATTGTCCAAGATGGCCCTCTAACAAGAACAATTTCAGGGCACAGCCCAGAAGATGCACTTGTGTGACAATTGCCATTTAATGATTCTAGATTTTAAAAGAAAAAAAACTGTGATTTTTGAAAACATTCAACTAGCCAATAGTCCTGTTTATATTCAGTTACTGTGTGTATGGATATAGAAAGAAGAAGAAAAAACATGGACTGAAGAAGGGAATGCTTTCCTAATATCGAGGAAATTGCCAATAATTCACAAAGGTGGAGCCACAAAACGTTGAAGAGGTCACTCTCCCAGCTGTGACAACAGTAGATATTTGTTTTATATAGGACTTATGCTTATTGTTATCTGTTTTATGCTATCTGTATGTCATTTTAATCTGTGTTACTTCTTAAAGAAAATTATTTATTTTACACTCATTTCCTATCATGATGTCATCAATGTTTATATTTTTTATTATGTTAAAATTCCAGTGCAATTTTAATAGACCACTTTTGAAACTAGAATTTTTACTTGTGATATTCTGATATGATATATGAATCTTAAGGCAATGTTGAAAGTTTTGTGAAACCAGATTTTAAGAGTAGGGAAATTTAACTCTTATATGAATCAAACAGAAATAGCAACTTTCCACTGTAGTTATTGTTAAAGTATTAAATTATTAATTCAATTATGATTTAAACTCATAAAAGAAGCACAGTGGAATTTAACACCAAAAAAAGCCTTAAATATCATGTCTGGCAAAAAGTCACTTATTGTGAAACAGAATTCTTTATTATGTGATGGTATCTATAAACAGTTTTTATTAATTTAGAAACTTTCTGATTTGGGGAGGGTCAAATAGCCCTTTGACAAACAGTGTTTAATATGTAGATATGATTATTTTCATTACCAAAAAGTGAAACTGAAAAAGAATACAAATGTATTCTTTTTAATGGCTGAGTAATACTCCATTGTATATATGTAAAAATTAAAATAAATAAATTTAAAAAAAAAGAAAAAGAATACAAGACAGCTGTAACTCTCCTATAATAAGTATTCTCTCTGGGTGGGATCCATAAATCCTTTCTAGTGCATCATGAATAAAACAGGTGTCAGAAGGGCCACTTGACCAGGATTTACCACAATACACGCTCAGGCAGAGTTTCCCTGGTGGCTCAGAGGGTAAAGTATCTGCCTGTGATGCAGGAGACCCAGGTTTGATCCCTGCTTCGGGAAGATCCCCTGGAGAAGGAAATGGCAACCCACTCCAGTATTCTTGCCTGGAAAATCCCATGGACGGAGGAGCCTGGTAGGCTACAGTCCATGAGGCCGCAAAGAGTCAGATACGACTGAGCAACTTCACTTCACTTCACAATAAGGCAAGTACAAACACATTTCCTTTCTGGAAGTAGCAAGGTATTGCCTCAGTTGCTTCTTTCAGAAACAGCTGATAGAAATTAGGTAGTCTCTTCATATGTTTTAAGAATAAATAAATCATAGGTAATGTTTTGTTATTCGTACCATCTATCTATTTCTGCCTTTTCTCCACCTTCTTCTTCTTTGTATGTCAATTAAGCTATTCTTCTGTCTCTCACTGTGAATAATATTTCTCCAACAAATATTCTGACCAAGTGCCACATTATTTGGCATCCTCTGACAAAGCATTTGAAAATGCTTTCAGAGCTATCGATTCTTCTGAGTTGAATTAATTAGAATTATTGTTTAAATGCTCACTTTTCTTTTTTTCTTTGATAGAGCAGTCACAACATATTGTTCACTAGACCATAAGTGAAAAATCATGTGATTTCTGGTATAATTATGATTTTTTTCACATACTATGTTTAATGGAAACAGTGACAGACTTTATTTTCTTGGACTCCAAAATCACTGCAGCCATGAAATTAAAAGACGCTTGCTCCTTGGAAGAAAAGCTATAACCAAACTAGACAGCAAATTAAAAAGCAGAGACATTACTTTGCAGACAAAGGTCCATCTAGTCAAAGCTATGGTTTTTCCAGTAATCATGTATGGATGTGAAAGTTGGGCTATACAGAGAGCTGAGTGCCAAAGAATTGATGATTTTGAATTGTGGTGTTGAAGAATACTCTTGAGAGTCCCTTGGACTACAAGAAGATCCAACCAGTTCATCTTAAAGGAAACAAGTCCTGAATATTCATTGGAAGGACTGATACTGAAGCTGAAACTCTCTGGCCACCTGATTGGAAGAACTGACTCATTTGAAAAGACCTTGATGCTGGAAAAGATTGAAGGCAGGAGGAGAAGGGGATGCCAGAGGATGAGATGCTTGGATGGCATCACCAACTTGAGCAAGCTCTAGGAATTGGTGATGGACAGGGAAGCCTGGTGTGCTGCAGTCCATGGGGTCACAAAGAGTCGGACATGACTGAGTGACTGAACTGAATCTGACGTTCAATGTTGTTTAAGGTGTACAAATCAAGTGGTACAGCTCCAAAAACTTTTTTTTCTTTCTTACTTTATTATATCTCAAAACCTTCTTCCAAGCATACTATGAATATGCTGAAAATTTGGCCAAGTTTTAATAACATCCAGTGATAATAAGGTAATATGATAATTATTATAGTTCTTTTCTGTATGTTTTGAAATCCCTTGCCTTTATAAGTAGATTCTATTACAAAGTTTACAACATGTATGTATATATATGAGTAGATATATGTGCTAGAGAAAGAATTGAAGAGAAATGCTAGTACCATTTAAATACTCACTCTTTGAATTAAATCAATACAAGACCCCCTAATAAGTCTGAGGTAAAAATAAGAAAAATAATCTATTATAATGTTTTAACAGAATCTCTATTTACTTGTTAAAAATTAGTATTTACTTACTAAAAATGAGTAATTATCACCTATCTTTGTCCTTCTTCATTGGCTTTATTTAGTTTACTATGTCCAAGCAAAATTTATACATGCAACTTGAAGTAAATTTGTTAGACAAAAAAATACCAGAAGAAAGAAATTTGAATTACTGATTAGATGCTATCAGCCAAAACTAAATCTAACAATATAAGTAATTGTTTCTGTTGGTATTATTTGCTCCAGGTCAGTATGTGAGGCCAGACAAAACAGAAATGAAATATTTATTGGTAATAATAATAAAGTGTGTATCTGAAAAGCAGAAGCAAATGGAAGACTAAAAAGAGCACTTTATTTCAAGTGACTGGATTATCAGACCGAGTTACACTGCTGTGCTGCGATCCGCAAGAAGATAAGGTCCCCACCATCTGTTCTCTGGAGGTTCTGAGTTTAAATCTCAGTGGGAGACTACTGAAGGATATCAGGGGAAAGAGAAAGGTAATTTGTAAATTGTTCCTTACTTATTCCAATGAAATAATGATTCTGCATATATTTGTTGTTGAGAAGGGATAGCATTTCACCCATACACTAATATTATAGTGACTACCATCAAATAAAAAATCAAAATCAAAATCCTTTTCCACTTACCCTATATATTTCAACTTTAGCTTATAATGCTTGGGACATAGGATACAAATAAAAAAGTTGTCAACAATATTACCTACTGTTTAGTTTGTCTAACCATTACTGCTGTTGGATTTCAACATTGCTTAAATTGAAGTTGGCTGATGAAATTTAGAAGTATTTAGAAGTTCCATCAAATATAAGCCTGTATTTTTACCTAATTCTGGAAATACAGTAAGTTAAAAGTTTACTTCAGGTTGAAGTTGCTATAGTATTGAGATGAAACAAAACAAGCATACTTTTAGATGTATGCTTGCATGTTTGAAGGGCTTCCCTGGTGGCTCAGAGGTTAAAGCGTCTGCCTCCAATGCAAGGAAACCCAGGTTTGATCCCTGAGTCGGGAAGGTCCCCTGGAGAAGGAAATGGTAACCCACCAAGTATTCTTGCCTGGAGAATCCCATGGGTGGAGAAGCCTGGTTCACTACAGTCCACGGGGTTGCAAAGAGTCAGACAAAACTGAGCGACTTCACTTTCTTTACTTTCTTTCTTTCTTTGCATGTTTGAAAACAACGTAGGAGATATTGGCAACTGGTGCTAACTAAACTGGACCATAATACAGCTGAAGATAACCAGCTGACCAGTTGTTATAGATACTCAAAAGAAGAAGGGTCATTCATGTCTACAAATATATCAGAGTTTTTGTATCATCTCTATTTCAGTTTAGTTCAGTTCAGTCGCTCAGTCGTGTCTGACTCTTTGCAACCCCCATGAATCGCAGCACGCCAGGCCTCCCTGTCCATCACCAACTCCCGGAGTTCACTCAAACTCACGTCCATCGAGTCTGTGATGCCATCCAGCCATTTCATCCTCTGTCGTTCCCTTCTCCTCCTGCCCCCAATCCCTCCCAGCATCAGAGTCTTTTCCAATGAGTCAACTCTTCGCATGAGGTAGCCAAAGTACTGGTGTTTCAGCTTTAGCATCATTCCTTCTAAGGAAATCCCAGGGCTGACCTCCTTCCGAATGGACTGGTTGGATCTCCTTGCAGTCCAAGGGACTCTCAAGAGTCGTCTCCAACACCACAGTTCAAAAGCATCAATTCTTCAGCATTCAGTCTTATTTCAGTTTCCTATAATTTCTCCTGATCTCCCAGACAGACAATAATTATAACTCAAAAAATCTTTAACATTGAAACCAAAACATTTATACAAAAATATAACTTTTTTTTCTTAAAACAGCTTATGTCCAAAGATACAAAAGCTACTTTGTCCATTTCTTTCCTTTTCCTGCTCACATCCGCCCACATGTTATTCTCTTTTCTCCATGTTACACGTAGTAAAGGAATTATCTCCAGAAAAAAAAAAAAAAAAAAACATTGGGTATTTTAAAGAAAGTATTTATTGTCTGTATAATCTAACACACAATTTCACTCCTTACTTAAGGACTGTAAAGGAAAGTTCTGATCTTTACTTTCTTCTGGATGCTACAGCCAAAACAGCCTTGATATCACTCTAGTATATGACTCCCTTGGTCAGAGACTTCCTTGCCCACTGCCTGCCTGAGGAAGTACAGACATTCTTGGCTTCTATTTCTTTTCTTCTTTCTTTTCTTGATTTTTTCATATACTTCCCTTCATCTAACCACCCATTATTATTGTACCAAATTATGCCTTTTCCTGGCTTAGTGTTTTTGTTCAGATTTGTTCTTCCAAGAACATTTTTGGAACCTTTCTATAGTTCTGTTAATTGCTTTTCTAACCATTCTTTAAATTCCCTAGGCCAAATATCTCTTCATTCATGAAGACTTTCTAGATACAACCAGTAAGAAATAATTTCTCTCTTCTCAGCATTTTGTAACTATCTTTTAACAAACACTTTATTTTAATGATATTAATGAAAACTATGCATAACTAATTACATTAAAGTAGAAGCTATGTCATTCATCTTAACAAACTGTTTTCTCCAAATTATCTTGCATACTCTCTGAAAGTACACAATAAGTACTGAACTGAATTTGGTATATGCCAAAAAGATGTTGCTTAATGAAGATCTAAATTCTAAAGTTGTATAGAATAGTCCTGGTTGTTTCTTATCCTGGTTTTTACTCAAGTATTCATCTAGTAAGTGTGTATCTAGTACCTGTCTGCCACTTTGTAAAGTGATATGGATGTAAGAAGTAACAAAACAGAGAGGTGATTTCTCTCTCATGAGTCACTCTCTGGATTTATGGTGTTTATGAGATTTTAACTTTCTTATTTCTAAAATGAAATGTTTGTGTGTAGGGGGCATAGGGGAGTGTTGTTTAATCACTCAGTCTTGTCTGACTCTTTGGGACCCTATAGACTGTAGGCCACCAGGCTCCTCTGTCTATGGGATTTTTTCCAGGCAAGAATACTGAAGTGGGTTGCCATTTTAATCCTCCAGAGACTCTTTCCAACAGGGATGGAACCCATGTCTCCTGTGTCTTCTGCACTGTGAGTAGATTCTTTACCACTGAGCCATTGGGAAGCCCCATATAATCTCATAACCTCCTTCCAAATTTAAAACTATGAAGATTTATAAGCAGAATATGCATGTAATTTTTTTTTATTTTTTTTAAATTTTAAAATCTTTAATTCTTACATGCATTCCCAAACATGAACCCCCCTCCCACCTCCCTCCCCATAACATCTTTCTGGGTCATCCCCATGCACCAGCCCCAATAATTTTTAAATTTTTATTTTACGTTGTTGTACAGTTGATTTACAATGTTGTGTTATTTCAGGTGTACAGCAAAGTGATTCAGTTATACAAATATCCATTCTTTTTCAGATTTTTTCCCAATTTATTTTATTACAATATACTGAGTAGAGCTCCCTGTGCTATACATTAGGTTCTTATTGATTATCTATTTTATATATAGTAGTATGTATATGTTAATCCCAAACTACTAATTTATCCTCTACACCTCACACCTTTTGTCTCTGGTAACATTAAGTTTGTTTTCAAAGTCTGTAAGTCTGTGTCTGCTTTCTAAATAAATTCACTCATGTTGTTGTTTTAGATTCCACATGTAAGTGATATCATATGATATTTGTCTTTGTCTAATTACTTAGTACGATAATCTCTAGGTCCATCCATATTGCTGCAAATGGCATTATTTTATTTTTTATGTATATGCACTATATATTTTATAAGATTAAATATCTACTTTAGAAACAGGAACAAACATGCATTATATATTTATAAATAGAATCCATATTTTTTTTCATGGATCCTATGTCATAAAAACATGACAGTCATATTATAAAAAGTTGGATTTGGGGGAGGGAGAAAACTAATTATTTCTACTAATTGTTTCACTTGTTAATTAGATGTGATAATCAAAGAAATTATCAGACAATTCCTCCAAATTTTTGAGATTTTAGATAAAAATATTGTCCTTCCTCATTTTAGGAATAAGGAATTAAAATGATGTTAGGAGACATGGATATTTGTATATTATATATATTTTTTGTCAGATATTTGTAACCTTTCTACATATCAAATTTATCCATACTAAATTCTCACCTTTTCTAATATGTATTTTACAAGTAGCCCTGGAAATATTTCTGATAGAAAATATGGCAATATACTTGACATAAAGGGGTCTGGCTGAATTAGTTCTTAAATCATGTATTTTAGTTACATATGCAACCAAGTCTTTAATCTGAGGGAATTATAAATTTTCTTCAAATGCTCTTTTACAGGAAATAGTGACTACCATGAACATGGTTAGAAATAGCTTTGCAGCAATGAGATGTTCTTTCACCAATTAAATTTGACTGCATAATATAATGACAGTTAATCCTTTTAAATCTTTTAAAGCACTAATGAAAAGACAGTGCATTTCCAACTATGTACAAATGCTGATTATCCCTGTTGTTCAAAACTTTTAGATGATTCCATTATGTAAAATGTCACTCAGTCGTGTCAGACTCTTTGTGACCCCATGGACTGTAGCCTACCAGGTTCCTCCGTCCATGGGATTTTCCAGGCAAGAATAGCAGAGTGGGTTGCCATTTCCTTCTCCAGGACATCTTCCCAACCCAGGGATCGAACCCAGGTCTCCCACGTTGTAGGCAGACGCTTTACCATCTGAGCCACCGAAAATGAGTAAAATACTCTTTTATGAGGTCTGTATTCTTTGGGCCAGGTAAGATGAAGAGCTAAAGTCCAGAAATATGATATCCTGAACATTTGATCCTCTACTAGGGGATGTCTTTGGGGAAAACTATGTTTGCTTTTGATGGGATAATCTGGACACAGCACATTCTCAGTAAAAGGGATAAAGTGAGTAGAGCAGAAAAGTGGAAAGGGTAAGGTGGAGGAATTACTCAAAATCAAATAAGATCAAGATAATAATTACATTGTTTTCATTTAAACATAACCTTTATTCTATCATGAGAAACTATTAGACTCAGTGTAAGAGGTGAATCTATGTATTTACAGATGTGAAGCTGATGTCCAGGCTCATTATTCCATCATGATTTGGTTAAATCATATTCTCAAAGGAGAGTGATTTGTATACTTGTGAACAGGTGGCAGCTTCAGAGACCAATTATGTAAAGCAGCTTGAAAATAGCCAGGGTGCCAATGCTGACAGAGAGAGAGGCTGGAGAGACAGGAAAGAGCAAATTTGCAGCATGTTAAAAAGGAATGGTTTCACATGATCAAGGGAGTTATTTCCCTGGATAATTAAAAACAAATAAGCAAACAAAAGCCCTTTCTTGCTAAAAAAAATAAAATAAAATTAATCCTTATTCCTTTTTGAAAGTGAGAGCGACTAACACTTTCACTTTCAAAAAGGAATAAAGATTAAAAATTTTTTTTAACTAGGAAGGGCTTTTGTTTGCTTATTTGTTTTTAATTATCCAGGGAAAAAAACTCCCTGGATCATATGAAATCCATCTGGATACCTCGTATTGATTCTTTTAGTGCATGTAGTAAGAACAAAACTTACCTCTATTATAACATATTTCAATGGTATTTTGCTTTAGAATATGCTGGATAGGCAGACTAAATGTTAGAATTTGAAAAATATTGAAAAATTTGAAAAATACCACAACCCCAGAGAGCTGGTTGCAGATACCATCCTTTTGAGTTAAAACATTGCCTACCAAATCTACTATAAACATGCAAATATATCTGTTCAGTACAGATCTGCTTATTGAATTAACTAGTTATCTCCTGGAAATGTAGAGAGAAGATCTTTAAAGAAATGGGGAATGTTTGGTTAATTTTGAAAAAGGTTAAATGAACATAAAAGTTGTTGGAAGATTGAAAGTTTCTAGAAACCAGAGATAGCATGAATGAGCAGGACTCCTAGGGAGTAAAGCTGCCTCTAGGAGGAAATAGAAGCCAATTGTTTTTCAGAGTTACCAGTGACTGCGCCTGCCAACAATTTTAAAAATGTTTTTCTCCAATACTTCTTGGTAATGACCTTCTGTACTAAAGCTTCCAAGTTTTGGTGGGGGGATTAATTTATTTTATTGCTTAATGGCAATTCTCACAAGCCCAAGATGAGTTGAGGAAAACCCATTATTCCTTAAGCCTAGAAGTGACTTAGATGATGGTAAGCATGTTAGGAATGTAAATGTTTTTAGATAATTGAGATTTAATCACATTTTTTGCTTTACGTATGGTGAAGTTTGTGTTCAAGAAATGAAAATATTATAATTAATAAAAAATGCTGTATTGGTTGTGGGCATTAGGGAAATAATGAAATCTCTGCTTCAAAATAAGAATTTTCTTCAATATTTATTTGGAATTCAACTCTTTTGCTAAATATATTGATTTGGTAGAATAAGCATCACTAGATTTTGGCCAACCAGATACAAGTATGTGGGATATTTAAAATGTATTAGGAACCACTCTGACTGAGCTCATCTTGACTTTATAACTATTATTTGAATAGTGAATATCTTAGGTTTGGGGAAAATTGAGCTTCTGAAGATTTTCTTGTGAAATATTGTAAAGTCCTCTCAGATGGCACGCTGTTTCTTTTGTTGTTTGGGAATGTGACACAGCTAAGAATAGGAATAAACATCCAGCAGCACCTATCTAAATACATAATTATTCCACCTGAGAGGCCTTTTCAGTGTAATCAGCATTAGATGGTTGTTTTGGGTTTATAGATGATGTTGACTCTCTTGTTAATGTCTTATGTAAATTTAAGCTTAGGCTAATAAGTAACTAATAAAAGTTCCACTACTGTACAGATGTTTACACATAATTTAGATTACAGCCTATAGCTAGGTATAATATATATCTTTCCAAATGAATCAAAATTTCTATTTATAGTTGGGTTTAACTTAGATAAATTTTTGTATCTTCCTTTGTTTTAGATGTGTTTGTTTTTCCATAGTGCTCTGATTTGGCTATTTCTACATAATGGGATGAATTCCCAAGATCTATTAGAGATATGGGTGAGTAAATCTACAGAATTGAGAATGTAGTGGGAATAAAATGTTTCTCAGTTTTTAGAAATTTGTTCAGTCAAATATGAATGATTAAAATAACCCCTTTAATCTGTCTGCAGCGTGAGTTGGAGAGGTAAAGTAGCAGCAAACCTTGAGAATTTAAACACTTATTAATTTTTTTATAACTATTATTATGTTGTATATCTTTTTAGCTAGATTTAAGTAAAATTAGGTTGTTCTGATTCCTCTGGCCACAACTAATTATGCTTCATGTTTCATTCCTTCCCCTAAGTCTTTCATTCTGGTTTTATCCCATCATTGATATTCTAAACAATTTGCCTTCATTTTTTCCCAACTTTCTTCATCTTCTCATTAAGTGTAATTTTAAATAATTAATGCTAGTCTCCAGTCTTTCAGTTTGTTATTATAATATGTGAGCCATTCATCTTAATTCTGTTCACAATAGAAAATGATTCTGAATGTGAAAAAAACTAGAAAAAATACATGTTAGAGATATTTTGTGTCTATAATATCAGAGCAAAAGACTTATGCTTCTGTAGAATATTTTTAAAGCAAAATTGTCACAAGTATTAAAATATTTTAAATATTTTGTTTCTATTAGTTGCTAACTTTTCTTAATTTGTCTGTGTGGATGAGCATTGTATGTAAAGGGGAAAGAAGAGGAAATCTTTTAGATACAACTATCCTTCCTGAATCTGGCTGACCCATTGAACTGTTTTAGCGTCTCGCGAAGTGTGTTCAAGGCCCCTGTACAACTTAGCTCAGTTTCTAATAGTTGGGGTCTGTGATGGGCATAACTGCTTAGATTTAACTTTTTTTTTTTTTTCAGTAAATACAGAGAATGGTAACAGGCATGCTAATAAATGAAACACCTGCTTAGCTTTTCGTGCACATTCATGATTGGATGGAGAGTTTTTCAAACATTTTTAATTATCTTCAAATAAAATTACAGATACACATGACATTTTCCTAGAATTCCCTAAATGAGAAGGATTTCTTTCCTAATGTCATGATTCCTTTTCTCTATAAGAGTTACATAATGGCATGGAAAGCTTGTGAGCATGTTTGTTACTTATTTCATATGAATGGAATATAAAAACATATATAGAATTTTATATTAGGACAATTTCTACATTGGAAAACAACAAACTGAAGAATCTCAGTTATCAAACAACACAGAATCAAATCAACCATGAACTAAATATAGAGATGTCTACATATTCAGTAATTAAATCTACCTAGACTGAAGCAACTTAGCAGCAGCAGCAGCAGCAGTAGAAAATATGTAGTATTTAAAATAACATTCTAGATGACATCTAGGATCATTCAGCACACCATAACTTCATAAAGATATGGACTAAAGTTCACTTTCCTATTCAATCTCACATGTAAGCTATCTTTCAAGTAGAAAGACTACCTGAGTTTCATCATTAACTCACTCCTAATTATTCATATCTGCAGATATGGCACAGCACTATTTCCAAAGTCTTATTTTCAGCAATTCATGTTTAGTCTATTCTTCAACTTCCATCTTTCCAGCAAAAACAACTAGTATTGTGGTTGCTGTTATTCAGTTGTGAAGTCATGTCTGACTTTGGCAACCCATGGATTGTAGCCCATCAGGCTCCTCTCTCCATTTGGTTTTTGAGGCAAAAATACTGCCTACTGGAGTGGGTTTCCACTTCCATCTCCAGGGGATCTTCCAAATCCAGGGATCAAACCTGTGTCTCCCTGTCTCCTGAATTAGCAGGCTGATTCTTTAGCACTGAACCACCAGGGAAGCCCAAAATAGTGGAATATATTGATATATATGTGTATGTGCGCCTATACATACACACCCCCAATACATGCACAGTGTTCTAAGGTGCTTCTACTCAGTTTGCGTGTGTGTGTGTATTTCTTGCCCCCTTTTTCAATAGACATCTAAAACTCTCCAGAAAACAAAATCTGATTAACAACTTACTATTTACTGTACACTGGAGAACCATCGCGTATGAAACCCACTTTCAGTTCCTTTAAATGAGAAAATTCCTTTACTCAGTCTGGAGAGGATGTACTATAATGGCAGGCAGCCAGTTGATTCTGCCAGAGAATTCTGTCTCTACAGCCATTGGAAATTTCTCACATAGTGGTACTAGTATCTCTAGTGAGGACAATGATGACCTGGCCTTTAAAAAATGCTATGAATGATCAGTCAGATTTGGAATATATCAAGCTGTTTACAAATTGTTCTACTAATACATCTTCCATGAGTATAATTGGGAAGGAAGTTACGCAGGTTAATAGAAGTTTTCAGGATTTCCCTGTTCTCTTTGTTTGGCATAAACCTCCATATTTATTTTTCTTTTGTTGCTCTGACACCTGCTTAGATTTCTTTTAAAGTTTATTTTTAAATTCTCAGTTTAAAAATACTAAATTGATAGATTTGCCTCTATTCACTTTTCTACATCAAATTAAATTATATTTCACTGTATTTATGAAGTCTATTTCATTATCAACTTAGAATTTATCCTCATACAGTCTTCTGTAGTTTAAGATGATTTTATTTCTGATTTCCAAATTCTGCCACTTTTTTTGTCCCAAATATAGGTTTTTTTCTTAAATTGCTCATGAAATACTCACTAATCCTTTAATATTATCACATTACTTTATATTATATCACATTTATATTTCTGGAATATTTAATAGGTATAATGCTAAATGCTTTGAAATTAGTTTATTAGATCTTATTAAAAACACTTTCATGTGGGTAACATTTTAAAGAGGAGAAAACTGAGGCATCAAGAACAAGTAATCCACTCCATATTTTCAGTTGCTCTCCAGTTCACCTATTCATTGATTAGATTAGTATCAAAGTTTTCTTTTAAACAGTGATTCTTTACCTCTGCAGCCTTCAGCATTTCCTTTTCTTTTGCTGGCTCCCTTCTACATTTTTCTTGCACTGACTTTTCCTGATACGATTCTATATTTGGACTTGGTTCTTTCCCAATCATTTCATTTCAATTGTGAGGCCTTTTCGCCTCATAATTCCCTAAGCATTATCTGAGAGTCAGGAGTAAATCTGAGAGTGCACAAGGCCCTCATTACAGGTTTGCTCTGAGATGAAAATATAATTGGGAGCTAGGAGATTAGTCATAATGAGTGTTTTTGTTAGTAGAGGGCAAGAACACATACTCCCTCAGTCATGTATATTAGCATTTTCACAATAACTGTCTGGAGTTCTTACTGGGATACATAACAAAAAATAATAGCTTGATATTTGATTTATCTGCTTGGCAAACCAAAATTTTATTCCATTAAAAATGTTTGTTATATATGAATCTTCTCTGTTTGACAAAGAATGGGAATGAGGTGAAGAGAGGGGAGATATATTCACTTTGCTAAATTTCTCTCTAAACCTGATGTGAAATTCAACTTGGCGTACTTTCTAAAATTTGGCCTGAGCAGCACATAGAATGATACACAGTGTATACAGGAAACAACATTCAACAGAGTACCTTTGGCTACCACCCATGCTTACACAAAAGAGGAAGTGAGCCATTATCCCACTCTCTACTTGCTGAACTTTGGCTACCATTGCTTTTAGGACAATATTTATCTTCATCTCACTTCATTCAAACTACTGTATTGTTTTCAAGGCTCAGTATGAGGCAACAGGAAAAAAAAATTCGAGCAAAACAAATTCTTACCTAACGTAGCCAGACAGCTAATAAGTTAGAGAAAATAACTTTACAAAATCGGGTAGATAAAAAGTTAGTGATATTTGGATATGTTAGTTTGTAGTGTAGGAGTGGGTAAAATACCAAGATTTACTCTCTTGAGGGCCTTTAAAATTCTTGAAATCATAGAATTTATAAGTGGAAGGGACATTAGGGGCTGTTTAATTCATAGAAAATTACCAGTTTTTTTTTGAAAGATATTTATTTTTGAAGGGTGTTTTTATTGAAGAATAATTGCTTTACATAATTTTGTTGTTTTCTGTCAAAACTCAACATGAATCAGCCATAGGTATGCATATATCCCTCCCTTTTGTTCCAGTTTTCCAGATGTTCAAAATAAAGATATACAAAAGTTCAAAATCAAAAGGAATAAACTCATTATTCAGTGTGAAATAGCTAATAAGAGATAGTTTGAAGGCATCAGTTCTTTAGTGCTCCACTTTCTTTATGGTCCATCTCTCACAACCTCACTTGACCACTGGGAAAAGCCATAGCCTTGAATATATGGACTTTTATTGGTAGAGAAATGTCTCTTCTTTTCAACTCACTCTCTAGGTTTGTCATAGCTTTCCTGCCCTGGTGGTTGAGACAATAAAGACAGTATATGATATTAGTGTGCAAATAATAATATAATATTAGTATTTTATTATAATATTATTTCAAAACTTTCAAAATAAAAGGCCTCTTGAAAAGGGTGAAAGAGGAGAGTGAAAAAGTTGGCTTAAAACTCAACATTCAAAAATCTAAGATCATGGCATCTGGTCCCATTATTTCATGGTTAACAGAGGGAAAAAGTAAAAACAGTAGCAGATTATATTTTCTTTGGCTCCAAAATCACTGTGGCTAGTGACTGAAGCCCCAAAATTAAAAGATGCTTGCTCCTTGAAAGAAAAGCTGTGTCAAACCTAGACATCATATTAAAAAGTAGAGACATAAGTTTGACGACAAAGGTCCAAAGAGTCAAAATATTTGACAAAGTACGTTTTCCAGTAGTCCTGTATGGATGTGCCAGTTGGTCCATAAAAAAGCCTGAGCACTGAAGAATTGATGCTTTCAATTTGCGGTGCTGGAGAAGACTCTTGAGAGTCTCTTGGAAAGCAAGGAGATCAAGCCAGTCAATCCTAAAGGAAATCAAGCCAATCAATCCTAAAGGAAATCAATCCTGAATATTCATTGGAAGGACTGATGCTGAAGCTGAAGCTCCAATACTTTGGCCACCTGCTGCAAAGAGCTGACTCATTGAAAAAGACTCTGATGCTCTGAAAAATTAAATGCAAAAGGAGAAGGACCAACAGAGAATGAGATTGTTGGATGGCATCACTAACTCTATGGACATGAGGTTGAACAAACTCCAGGAGAGAGTGAAGAATAGGGAAACCTGTAGTGCTGCAGGCCATGGGGTCACAAAGAGTCAGACACAACTTAGCAACTGAACATCACTATTACTTCATTGTAACTAAATGCTGTAATTATTGTACCCCTTCAAACAAAGTACAGAGGGATTATTTCTATTTGGAGAAATTAGGGAAGCTCTCCGGAGAAGGCGATGGCACCCCACTCCAGTACTCTTGCCTGGAAAATCCCATGGACAGAGGAGCCTTGTAGGCTGCAGTCCATGGGGTGGCGAAGAGTCAGACCCGACTGAGCTACTTCCCTTTCACTTTTCACTTTCATGCATTGGAGAAGGAAATGGCAACCCACTCCAGTGTTCTTGCCTGGAGAATCCCAGGGGCGGGGGAGCCTGGTGGGCTGCCATCTATGGGGTCACACAAAGTCAGACACGACTGAAGCGACTTAGCAGTAGCAGCAGCAGGAAAGCTCTCACAGAGTACTTTTAGCTCAGGATTCAAGAAGTGAAGAAGTTTACTAGAATAGGAAAGAAGGAAGCAAGGCTTGAGTCAATAGTTTGTGTGCTTAGCACCTAGGACAATGTCTGGTTCATTGTAGGTGTTAAATGGGAAAAGGCACCTTTGTAAAAACCTAACTCACTGGAGAGACTGAGAGAGGAAAAAGAGGGAAATGGAGGAGATAGAGATAGGGAAATAGACATAGAAGTGAAAGGGAGAGTAGAGAGATGAAGAAGTGGGGGTGGGAGGGAGAAGAAGAAAGAGGAGGAAAAGGTAGAGAGAAGGGGAAGGAGGAAGAAAGGGAGAGAGAAACAGAAAAGGAAATAAAAAGAAAACCCAGAATACTGTGACAGAAGGAAGAAAAAAACTATTTAAATAATTGATGACAGAGTAATTCTTAGTGAGAAAATCTCCCTGTTTGTTAGTATATTTGTGTATTATTTAACATGTTTTTGTTTTAAATTTTTTGTTGTTGTTGGAGTATAGTTTCTTTACAATGTTCTCTTAGTTTCTGCTGTACAACAAAGTGAATCAGTTTTATGTAAACATATATCCCTTCTTTTTGGTACTTCCTTCCCATTTAGATAACCACAGTAAAGTTCCCTGAGCTCTACAAAAATTTCTCATTAGTTATCTGTTTTATAAATAGTAGTATATATGTGTCAATCCTAATTTCTCAATTCATCCCATGCTTCCTTTTCCCCCTTGGTGTTCACAAGTCTGTTCCCGCTGTCTGTGTCTGTTTTTCTGCTTTGCATATATGTTCATCTGTACCATGTCTCTAGAATCTACAAATAGGCATACTTCACTCTGTATGAAAGTCTCTCTAGGACCATCTATATCTCTGCAAATCTCTCAATTTCATTCCTTTTTATGGCTGACTAATATTCGATTGTATAAATGTACCACATCATCATTATCCATTCCTCAGATGATGAATATTTAGGTTGCTTCCATGTCCTGGCTATTGTATATAGGCCTGCAATGAACAATGTGTTGCATGTATATTTTGATATGGCTTCTTCCAGTTATATGCCCAGGAGTTGGATTGCTAGGTCATATAGTAATTCTATTTTTGTTTTGCAAGGAACTTCCATATGGTTTTCCACAGTGGCTACCTCGATTTACTTTCCTACCAACAGCATAAGAGGATTAAATTTTCTCCACACCCTGTCCATAATTTATTGTTTATAGATTTTTGATGAAGACTATTATGACTGGTGTGAAGTGATACCTCATTGTAGTTTTTATCTGCATTTCTCTAGTAATTGGGGATGTTGACTATCTTTTCGTGTGCTATTTGGCCATATACCTGTCTTCTTTCGAGAAACATCTATTTAGGACATCTGCCCAATTTGTGATTAGGTTTTTTTGTTTGTTTGTTTTTCTTTTTTGTTTTGTTTTGATATTTAGTTGCAGAAGCTGCTTATATATTTTGGAGATCAGTTTACCTTTTTCGTCCCTTTACTTGAAAATATTTCTTCCCATTCTGAAGGTTGTCTTTTCATCTTGCTTATGGTTTCCTTTGCTGTGCAAAATCTTTTAGGTTTGTTTGAATCTCAATTGTTTATTTTTGTTTTTATTTTCATTACTATAGGTAAAAAAAAAAAAAAAGATCTTGCTGTGATTCATGTCAAAGCTGTTCTCTCTGTGTTTCCTTCTAAGAGTTTTATAGTGTCTAGCCTTATACTTAGGTCTTTAATCCATTTTAAGTTTATTTTTGTGTAAAGTGTTAGAGAGTGTTCTAATTTCTTTTACATGTAGTTTTCTAATTGTCTCAGCATCATTCATTTAAGGATTATCTTTTATCCATTGTATATCCATGCCTCCTTTGTCATAGATTAGGTGACAATTGGTGACTAGATTTGTCTCTGGACTTTGTAACCTGTTCCATTAATCTATGTTTGTTTTTATGTGCATGTACCATACTGCCTTGATTACTGTAGCTTTGTAGTGGAATCAAAAGTCATGGAACATGATTCCTCTGGCTCCACTTTTCTTTCTCAAGGTTGCTTTGGCTATTTGTGGTCTTTTGTGATTCCCTAAAACTTTAAGATTTCTTATTCTAATTCTGTAAAGAATGTCATTGGTAATTTTATAGGGATTGCATTGAATCTGTAGATTGCTTTGGGTAGTACGTAGTACAGTCATTGTCACAGTATTGATTCTTTCAATCAAGGTCAGTTCAGTCCTTTAGTCATGTCCAAATCTTTGTGACCCCATAGACTGCAGCACGCCACTTCCCTGTCCAACACGAATTCCTGGAGCCTACCAAAAATCCTGTCCATCAAAACAGTGATGCCATCCAACCATCTCATCCTCTGTCATCACCTCCTCCTGCCTTCAATCTTGCCCAATATCAGGGTCTATTCCAATGCGTTAGTGCTTAGCAACAAGTGGCCAAAGTATTGGAGTTTCAGATGTAGCATCAGCCCTTCCAGTGAATATTCAGGACTGATTTCCTTTAGGATGGACTGATTGCATCTCCTTGAAGTCCAAGAGACTTTCAAAAGTCTTCTTCAGCACCACAGTTCAAAAGCATCAATTCTTCGGTGTTCAGCTTTCTTTATAGTCCAACTCTCACATCCATACATGAGTACTGGAAAAACCATAACTTTGACAAGATGGAACTTTGTTGATAATTTCTCTGCTTTTAAATAGCTGTTTAGTTTGGTCATAGCTTTTCTCCCAAGGAGAAAGCATCTTTTAATTTCATGGCTGCAGTCACCATCAGCATTGATTTTGGAGCCTCCAAATATAAAGTCTCTCACTATTTCCATTATTTCCTCATCTATTTGCCATGAAGTGATGGGGCCAGATGCCATAATCTTGGTTTTCTGAATGTTGAGCTTTAAGTCAACTTTTTCACTCTTCATTTTCAATTTCATCAAGATGCTCCTTAGTCTTCTTCACTTTATGCCATAAGTGTGGTGTCATCTGCATATTTGACGTTATGGATATTTATCCTGGCAATTTTTATTCCACCTTGTTCTTCACACAATCCAGCATTTCACAACATGTACTCTGCATGTTAAGATAAATAAACAGGGTGACAATATACAGCCGTGACAAACTCCTGTCCTGGAATGGAGCCAGTCTATTGTTTCATGTCCAGTTCTAAATGTTGCTTCTTGACCTGCATACGGATTTCTTAGGAGGTAGGTCAGGTAGTCTGGTGTTCCTATCTCTGTGAATCTTCCACAGTTTATTGTTATCCACACAGTCAAAAGCTTTGATGTAGTCAATAAAGCAGAAGTAGATGTTTTTCTGGGACACTCTTGCTTTTTCAATGATCCAGCAGATGTTGACAATTTGATCTCTGGTTCCTCTGCCTTTTCTAAATCCACCTTGAAAATCTGGAAGTACATGGTTCACATACTGTTGAAGCCTGACTTGGAGAATTTTGAGTATTACTTTGCTAGTGTGGAAGATGAGTGCAATTGTGTGATACTTTGAATATTCTTTTGCATTGCCTTTCTGTGGGATTGGAATGAAAACAGAACTTTCCCAGCTCTGTGGCCACTGCTGAGTTTTCCAAATTTGCTGGCATATTGAGTGCAGCACTTCCACAGCATCATCTTTTAGGATTTGAAATAGCTCAACTGGAATTCCATCACCTCCACTAGCTTTTTTCGTAGTGATGCCCACTTGATTTCAAATTCCAGGATTTCTGTCTCTAGGTAGGTGATCATACCATCATGGTTACCTGGATCATGAAGATCTTTTTTGTATAGTTTTTCTGTGTATTCTTGCCACCTCTTCTTAATATTTTCTGCTTCTGTTAAGTCTATACCTTTTCTGTTCTCTATTGTGGTCATCTTTGCCTGAAAGTTTCCCTTAGTATCTCTAATTTTCTTGAAGATATCTCTAGTCTGTCTCATTCTATTGTTTTCCACTTTTTCCTTGCATCGATCACTGAGAAAGGCTTTCTTATCTCTCCTTGCAATTCTTTGAAACTCTGCATTAAATGGGTATATCTCTCCTTTTCTACTTTGACTTTAGCTTCTCTTCTTTTCTCAGCAATTTTAAGGGCTCCTCAGCCAGCTCTTTTTCTCTTTTGTCTTTCTTTTTCTTTGTGATGGTCTTGATCACTTGATACAATGTCATGAACCTCCATCCATAGATCTTCAGGCACTCTATCAGATCTAATCCCTTGAATCTATCTGTCACTTCCATTGTCTAACCATAAGGGATTTGCTTTAGGTCATACCAGAGTGACCTAGTGGTTTTCCCTACTTTCTTCAATTTAAGTCTGAATTTGGTAATAAGGTGTTCATGATCTGAGCCACAGTCAGTTCCCAGTCTTGTTTTTGCTGACTGTGTAGAGCTTCTGCATCTTTGCCTGCAAAGAATATAATCAATTTGATATCAGTAGTAACCATCTGGTGATGTCCATGTGTACAGTCTTCTCTTGTGTTGTTGGAAGAGAGTGTTTGCTATGACCAGTGTGTTCTCTTGGCAAAACTCTTTTATCCTTTGACCTGCTTTGTTCTGTACTCCAAGAGCAAATTTTCCTGTTACTCCAGGTGTTTCTTGATTTCCTACTTTTTCATTCCAGTCCCCTATAATGAAGAGGACATATTTTGGGTATTAGTTCTACAAGGTGTTTTAGGTCTTCATAGAACTGTTCAACTTCAGCTTCTTCAGCATTACTGGTTAGGGCATAGATTTGGATTACTGTGATATTGAATGGATTGCCAGTCCAAGAACATGGGTCTATCTCTCCATCCATTCTGTCTTGTTTTGATTTCTTTCATTTGTATCTTATTGTTTTCTTAGTACAGGTATTTTCCCTCCTTAGGAAGTTTTATTCATAGGTATTTTATACTTTCTGTTGCAATGATCATTAGTGTATACAAGAGATTTTTGTGTATAAATTTTAAATTCTGCAACTGTATCAAATTCATTCATTAGGACAAATCATTTTCTGCTGAAATCTTAATTCTAGCTGAGCTATTTAAAATTCTAAATGATGATACTGTTATAGTACTACATTCAATGTGCCAAACAAATTGGAAAACCCAGCAGTGGCCAGAGGACTGGAAATAGCTTTTATTCCAATCCCAAAGAAAAGCAACACCAAAGAAAGATCAAACTACTGCACAATTGCACTCATTTAACATATGAGCAAGATCAGAATCAAAATCCTCCAAGATAGGCTTCAACAGTACATGAACCGAGAACAACCAGATTGTTGGGAGCTGCTTTAGACATTACTGACAAAATGCCACACCTCTGACCTAATGCTTTTGTAAAAGTATAAAAGAAAATCTTAAACTTGAAATAAAGAGGCAGTTCAAAAGAAAACTGAGAGGCTGTCTCATTGCCGACACCGTTCATCTCTTCAAGTTGAATCCCTGGCTGCTGGAGTTGGACTCTGGCAAGTGGCGCCCAGAACAGGGGACACTGAAGAGTAAGTAATTTGAGATTGTAATGCGGGACGGTTAGGATTGTACCTGTGGGTGGCCTGCACCCCTCTGCAGTTTAGGCAGGGTGAGGAGGGTACAGAATTAATAAGAATATTCTCTAGAAGAATGGATTTCTCTGCATCTAAGAATAGACAAATGTTTATTGAAATATTACTTCATATGTTAGCCCATAGAGGTGTTAAAGTAAGCACAGGAAGACTGTCTAAATTCCTAAGTTTGTTTTATACTTTGCATGGGCCAGAAAAGGTTCCTGTAGATGCTTTTGCTCTGTGGAATATGATTAGAAATGTCCTGGACACCCGTCATGAGGCTGTTAGATAGCCTGTGGGGGAGACTATAGCGGTGGATGGTGGGTCTCCCCCTTCTGCGCAGATCATTTTTTCTGCCATTGATGAAGAAAAGGAGGGAGACTGTGCTCTACCTCCTGAGGAAGGAGAGGGCTTACAGGACCCTGTGGCCAGGCACCCTGGCGAGGCCCCTCCCCCTCTACGCAAACCTTTAAAATTTATCCACCACTTTCTGATTTAAGGCGACCACCGCCACCTTCGCTTGAGCCTCCCAGGGCCCAGGAGTTCCCCACTTTGCCTCCAAAGCCTTCCAGAGAATTGCCTAAGGCTGAGAAAGATAAAGAGGGGTTTTTTTGTTTTTTGAAACAAAGGAGCTTTTAAAGCAGAAGCATGCACAATACACAGAGCCTGCTCCTTGGAGAAAACCCCCCCAGGGGGGCCTCACCCAAGCTAAAAAAAAAAAAAAAAAAAAAAAAGATTAATCCTAGTGGAAATGATTCTACAAATAAAAAGTGTTTCTCTTGTGGCCAAATGGGGCATTTTTGCTGACAATGTCCTGCCAAGCAGGGACAACAAGCCGTGACAATACAGACTAATACCAACCTCCCCAAAGGGACTTTGCCCCCGATGCCAGAAAGGGAGGGTATCATTTGGCAAAAGACTGTAGATCTAAATTTCATAAGGATGGGACTACGCTCACCCCCCAAGTACAGGGAGGTAATTTTTCCCAGCTTCAGGGAAATGGGCAGCAGGGGCAGCCCTGGCCCCAGACAACAATAGGGGCAGCCACATTGCAGAACTCCTCAGAGGAACCCCAGGTAGTGCAGGACTGGAACTCAGTTCCACCACCGCAACAATATTAACCCCTGATGTGCCAGTTACTCCGATTCCAATGGGAGTTGCTGGCCCCCTGCCTGAGGGCATTGTAGGACTTGTGCTAGGGCATAGCTTACTTTCCTTCCCTTCAAGGAATTTCGGTGGTGCCTGGTGTAGTAGATTCTGATTATACTGGGGAAATTAAAGTTTTGGTCTCGCCACCTACTAAAACTGTGCAAATTAATAAAGGTTAAAGAATAGCACAGCTTTTTGCTTTTACCTTATCATCAGACAGGAAAAACCTTGACTTCTCAAGCTAGGGGCCCCAGAGGATTTGGATCCAGTGATCTAGCTTTTTGGGTGCAGGAAATTACAGCTTCTAGGCCCTTGAAAGATCATTTAATTCAAGGGAATAAAATGTTAGTGCTATTAGATACTGGAGCAGATATCTCTTGTATTGCCGGAAAAGGTTGGCTCTCATCCTGGCTGACACGCTTGACCAGTGCCAGCCTGGTAGGAATAGGGTCAGTGCCCTCAGTTGCTAAGAGCTCACAAATTTTGACATGGTCAGATGAGAAGGGGGCACAAGGCACTTTTTGTCTATATGTGGTTCCTTCACTACCTTTTTCTTTATGGGGGAGAAATATATTATCTCAGATGGGAATGCTTTA